>NC_134351.1:9276539-9305524 GCF_964195595.1 Calonectris borealis | reverse complement strand
TGTCTAGAGATGACTTCAGCAGACTGCAGTGTCATGGTCTTTCCTGAGCTACCTGGAGGTGTTAACTGCAATAGCTCTGGGAACCACAACGACCCCCTCCAATATGCAATAGCAGCAGCCATCTGGAAGGCAGCCCCTATGCCTTGCACTGCTCTGGGCTGGGATTTAGGCCAATGATCAGTCCAGCTAAGTTCCTAATAGAAGCAACCTTTCATGAGGGGTACAAGGATTCAAAAAACACAGGAAATTCTGCTATTTCTACAGCTGCCCCTTCTCTTGAAGCCAAAAAAAAAAAAAAAGCAACAACAACTCATGTCTTGTGGAAATAAGCAATTCAGAAGTGTTTAAATGCTGAAATGTCTAAAGAAAATTTCTACTTCTCTTCTGAACAAAAAGATGTGATCTTTACTGAAGAGCCAATTGCAGAAAATGTTTCAATATTATCTTTTCACAGGAAAAAATTAAATATAGTGTTCAAGAAAAGTGAAATGAACATAAATGCTGTTTTCAGTGAAACCTTATATTTTTCACAGATTGTTTTTCTAAGTTAGAATATTTCTACTGGATTTAATCAAAAGAGAAGCAAAAAATTAAAGAAAGGCAGAGAGGTTCAGTCATCCACTCAAGACAGGTCATGATTTGTGAGACCCAAGCAGGGTCAGGAGCAAGGCATGTTCAGGAGCTACACAGAGGAAAGCTAGCACTGCTCTTCCCTGAGAGTAAGCCCACAGCCAGCGTTTCCAGATCTATTAATCTACAGCCCCTCGTTCAAATCAGGAGAAAACAAAACCGTGCTGTGAAGCAAAAAACGGACATCGGTATTGAAATAAAAGAGATATGGAGAACATGAGAGTTTTAGAGCAGGTGGCATCAAACCCTTCCCAAGCAAGTCAAGGGCTCGGCGTCCCCAAAGCAACTCGGCAGAGAGCTCCCCAAAGCAATCTCTTACACAGTCTTCTGTAGTATGTAAATTTATTGAAATACAGTCCCCTTTGCCTACTGGGAGATGAGTGCGCTGTGATCCGTCCTCTCAACCCACACTGACACAGGCAGCTGACATTGTGGTTTTGAAGATTTCCCTTTTGTTTTTTGCTGCCAGCTCGTGGGAGGGGGAGAGAAGGGGGAACGGGAAGGAGGAGGGCGTAACGCGCCCGCGAGTGTGTGTAGGCAGGCCAAGAGAATCTGTGCCACCAAACACCCAGATGGCAGGAAAAAGTCACCTTTTACTAACTGGATCCGAGGCAGATTTTTATAGTGTGTGGGTGTGAGAGAGGGCAGGGGCTGTCAGGAGGATGCAGGAAAACAGAGCATGTAAATGCACATATGTTTGCCCCAGAAAAAGGGAGAGAAGGGCACACAGTAGATAAACAGGCTTCTACCTGCATGTATAGAGTGACAGAGCTGCACAGGGGAGAGGAGCTGAGTTATGGAGACAACGTTCAGGAGCAGAAATCCAAGCACCTGACAAGCCTCTCCTCTGCTCTCCTCTGTGCAGAGGCACACGGGAGGTCTCCGGCTTCCCACTGCCCTTGCAAGGTATGTTACAGGACAATTTCTTTTTCCCCAGATCCCCTGAAATGGCCTTTAACAATGGTGAAAAGCTGTCTTGAACTGTACACTCCTCGAGGTGACACAGCCCATGTGCAAGTCAAGGGCCATGTTCTGTGACTTCATGCTCCTGACCGTGAGGTTGTGTCCCCACCTGTACCTCTTTGCAATGTGAATCCCTGGCTTTAGGAAGAAATGAGCCAGCAGAAACGATTCAAACCTACTTTTCTGGGCTCCCATATATCTATGCTAATAAGCTAAACCAGGCCATGGCCTGTTCTTTGACCCTGCGGCCATGAAAGCCTTAGACATGTGTAGTTAAATTCTCTACCTTCTCCCCAAAACTGGGTGGGCTGAGTCCCACTTGCCTGAAACAGTCTGTGTTATCCCTTAGCCTGTACCTGGGGACTGTGGCAGAATGCTAATTAACATGGACCCAAAACGTGTCCAGGAGTGTGCTAATAGCAAAATAGTATGGACAGACCCTTGCCACATAATCACAGAATGGTTGAGGTTGGAAGGAACCCCTGGAGGTGATCTTGTCCAACCCCTCTGCTCAAGCAGGGTCACCTACATGTCAGTGCTCAAGCCCGTGCCCATAATTTACCAGTGTAGAGGGATCCCTGGGGAGGTCCTGACTCTTCCATCTGCAGGGATTGAATCACACGTGTAGCTTCCATTCACCTGAACTATCTGAGGGGCTGGATAGCTTGTGGCTCTTGGCACAGGAACACAGCTCAGAGGGACAAGAAAGTTGGCTGGAGCTGGTGAATCCTGCTTTGGCTGGGAATATACGGGATACACATAAACAGTTCTCCAAAGATGCAATTAAATTCCTTTAAGTATCCCGTATTAATTGCTTGCCTGAATCAGTACTGATGCTCATCCTAAAGGTATCTAAAGACCCTTGCAATTCTCTCCATAATAGGAGGTATAATGAAATGCATGCAAGATAGCTTAAGGCCATGACCATCTCACTTTGGGGGGGTTTCTTAAAGATTTGTAATTAAGTCAGATCTGTTAAAAGACTGACAAGTATTTCCAGTGAGATCTGACCAGACTGGGACCTTTTGGTGACTGAAGAGAGAAGGGATAGAAGGATCATTTCAACCTCAGTTGGAGTAAGGTTGCAAAACCGCACAAAGAAAATCTGATAAAGAACAATCTTAAGAGCCTTGCACAGAGAGTATGTTGTGATCTTACATCTCTAATGTCCACAAGCTATGGGTCCTGGGTGTTGTGTTTCAAGCCAGAATGGACCATTTTGATTATTATTTTGAATCCCTGATAGCAGAATTTAAGTCAGTAATTCCCAGACTGAATAAGTGTCCTCTCTATCCCTCACTCAGCAGAACAGACCAAGCAACACCCAATGTCTCTGCAAATAGAGGTATTTTGCCCACCACCTTTTTCTGATAACCATGCAGGAAAAGACTGAGCTCCTTATTCTTAGGATTTAGCCCCACCCACCAAAGAGATGCCCTGCGTTGTGCTAATAGGGAGATATGTAAAGTCACCTCACACGTTGGCACGTGCCATGGGGGAAATCCACTGGGAACGCCTCGACAGTGAGTATCAAGGCAAACCTTTTTCAGTGCCTTCAAGAGAAACCAAAAAGAAAACGAAAATGGGCAAAAATAATCCCCTCACGTCTCCCTCTCCAAAGGCAGCAGATGCTTTAAAATGCACCAGGCAAGGTCTGCCGTGTAGCAGACAGTGGGGCGGAGAGGGTGGCTGCTCTGTACGGCTTCCTCCGCTCCCCAGGCCTGCTCCCAGGGATCGCATCTGCATGTGCAATTTTGGCATTTCCATATATCTGGACGATTGTTATGCAGATCTTTGGTATGGGGAGCTGGGTTTGTTCCCTGGCCCTCCTCTGCGAGGGAGGGAGCCTCGTGTGTGGTAACAGCACGCCGTGCCGGCTATTAGTAATCCACCAACTGGCCAGCGACCAGGAACCGCTGCAAGCAGCATTTCCAGCTGACTCCAATGCTTTAACTGTTCACTCTGTGTTAAACGGAAACACATTTCTCTATCTAGAGATTACAAACGCGAGGCTTGCCTCTCCGCCCTCCCTCCAACGTTTTTTCCTTGACCTGGGGGAGGTTATTCCCTCCGAAAGGAGACACCCTGTTGTAGAGTTTGCTGTGGTGGCAGAAAGGGACACCGGATCATCAGCGTTAGTAATCGAGGGCGCGAACCTCAACCCTCGTCCTGACCTCCCATCTTGCACATGCTCCTGCTCAACATTAAGTGAGAGTTGATCCTGGCTGGGTATTTCCAGCTTTGCTTATCATGAGCTGCACCTTAACAAGGGCCTGATTCAAAGCCCCCTGAAGCCAATGGAGAGACTCCCTCTGTCTTCAGGAGCTTCAGATCAGGTCTATAAGGAGTCATCTTCAGCACAGCCAGTAGACTGGATCATTAGATGGTATGAATCAGTGCAATAGCACCGACTTCCATGAAGTGAGGCCAAAGTACATTAATGGAGACCTATTTTAGGAGCTCTGCTGATGGAGGAAAACAGGATTCCCTGTAACAACGCAACAAAGCTGCAGTGCCTGGACTGCAAGTTCTGTCGAGCCATTGCTGTGTCTCCCAATACCTTCCAGGAAGTTCTTTGTGCAGTTTTGATCTCAAAAGGAATCACTTAAAATATATGTGAACTTCACTTCCAGAGTGCTTATTTCTCTACTTTTGGAAAAGCAAAGAAAACAAAGAAAAAAAAGAAAAAAAGACAGCAATTTTGGCACTAATGTAACAAAATATGTTACAGATTGCTTAAGTCAGATGGACTTGTATACAGATGTCGATATGCAAAAGCCACACCCCTAAACATTTCTTTTAAGGAAATATACCTACAATTAACTGCCTAGTCTGACCCCTTTTATAGCACTGATTCAAGGTGCTGCAAGTGTCAGTTACTGGGTGAGCTACTCTGGGGCCTAGACCCAAGTCCCCTGTAGGGTCCCCTGTGGGGTATGACAGTCCCTTATATCAGGTTGCTATCCTTCCTCCGCACTTAAGGTGTTGTCACAGACTTGCTAAACGGACCATAGAGGAAGCTGCATTCTGAGCAGGTCCCTTCTTCCACACTGTCGTGCAGGAACACATGTTATTTTACCAGCTCATACTGTCAAGCAAGGATGGATCACATAATGACAAATTCTGGAAATATAGAGCAGATTTCATGAAAAATGTATTTTACATTTTCCACTTCATCCTGAACCAAAAAGTAAAAGTCACTTTTTTCCTAAATACAAGCATCGGACCCCTCTGAGATATTCTAAACCTTTGCCATCTGAATTGGAGATAGTCATCCCATTACAGACAGTTCTTTTTGAATGAAATGTTATTGGACCCAAGCATTTAAGATTATTATCTTAAGGACACACAGGCTTTTCACTCCCCCCATTGACCACAGAAGGGGTGGAGATAATCAGCTCAGATTTAAACACCTATCTTTTAGACATTTAAATAAATCCTATCCCTAAAACTCAACTTGAATGGGGGACCCATATACTGCAAGTGGAAAGGGCTTGATTTGTGCTGCAGACTTCTGTGGACAACACTACCAGCAGAAGATCCCTGATCCTCACCGTGATGCAGATGAAGCTACTCCAGCCAGCTTGAGAGCTCGCTGTGCTCATGAAGGGAGTCTTTGGCTGTCCCTGTACCGCGAACAGATTTACTGTTGCATCTGTGTCTGCGCCAGGAAAACTTATCCTAGTTTCTGAGATGTGTAAAGGCTCCCATCACGGATGAGACTGAACTGGCATTCATAGATCTGAAGAAAAGAAGTTATCACCAGCATACTTTAATCTCTCTCTGAATACACTGGCTTTGAGTCCAGGTTGGAGCCAGGTTCTCTAGCATCTGAGCTCAGCCACACAATGCAGGATGGGTTTGACAGAAAACTGCATCCAGTTTCATGTGAAATGAGCCAGAAGAAAAAAAAATCACAAAAAAAATGAACCAAGCAAACAAATGAAAGAAAAAAAAGCTGACTTAAAAACTAGGAGGGAAAAATATCAAACAAAGCAAAACAGCTGTGCTGTAAATAACACATAGTGTTTTTCATGCTCATGCAGAAAGTTTCTTTCAGCAAAATACAACAAAAACAAGAAAAAAAAAATATTTGTATGTATCCTTGTTCAAGATGAATTCCCAGCTTCTCCGAGTACCTGGATAACACTCTCCATTTGCGGTTTAAACCTTAGAGCCACAAGAGTATCTTGCTGTGGACAATGGCAGTGAGTGAGAGGTTGTGTAGTGCAAGACCAACCTGGAGTCCCACCTTACAGCTTTACTACCCAGCTGATTTCCCCAGGCACTGAGGCAAACATCTGGGTGTTTGTGTGCATGTTGACATTTATTTCTTTATTTTTTAATGCCATGGGGAATCGAGGATTAGGTTTGTTATTTCCACTAACCAGGCATTAAAATACCTTGAGCCGATCACGCCCTTACTGAGTTTCAACCGAAAAGCACTAGGCAGAGAGAGGATGACACAGCCCGAGGAAATAGTAAGAGAGATTAATGCAAACCACAGCAGCAGCACAAACAGCACCCAGATGTAATGCACCGAGTAAACGTCTTTTTTTTTTTTTCCTTCCTTTCACATTGTGGTAGATTAGCCACCAGAGGGAGTCCAAGACACCCCCAAGAACTGCAGGATAAACAGATCAGCTTTTGGCAAAATAAAGGTAATTAAACATTTTCTACCGGGGGCTGCAGAGTTCAAACCAATGTGAGCTGCTTTAGGTCACTGCGAGATCTGCATCGCGGCAAGATTTCTCAGAAAAGCTAAATCAGACTTAATTTACAGTTTAACTTCTCCAAGAAAACAAAGGGAATAAAGAAGCAAGTTGATATTGTTAGTATTATTGTTGATGCTGAAAATGGTCTTCTCCCTGTGTATTCCTAATTAAGTAATATTATGTGTTTATAGGTCAATGGAATGGAAAAGAAGGTCAGGAAACCAGAATCCAAAGGGCAAACGGTGCCTCATCTGTATCACTATACACTTGCTTATGTGCATGGAAATACACACAGATATTTAAACACAAGTACATTATATACCGTTCAGTCTTACTGTTTGATAGCAGAGGATGAGACATGAGATTTCACACTGCCTTGCATCTCCCAGTCTGACCTCAACGATGGAGGAGGAAACCAGCTTTCCCAGGGGACTTGGAAGGAGTGAAGAATGTCACAGACTGCTCTTTATGGCCATGCCAGGTTAGAGAGACACTACCACACACAAATTTAAATCATCTCCCTCCTTATAAGGCAGGGCAAGAAGTAATACTGGTGGGCCAGAAGTACTGACATGCCAAAAAACTGGGTTGTGCTCTGTTATAGAGATTTTGTGGCAAAAAGTAACCACATAAATGTCAGGAAAGACATCTTCCCCAGATGATCCTACTGCTCTCCTCTGGTCTAAGTTGGGACTATCGCCTTAACGGCTAAAAGCTGAGCATTTGTCTTAAACACTGTGCTACAAAATCCCCATCCCTACCACCCTTCTAGAGCTTGTTGGCTGGAGAGTCAAAAGGTTCCTTTTTCCCCCCCCTCTCTTTTGTCCTACACTAATGAAATCCTACAAGACTGGTCTGAAAACAGATGGGTTTCTGCAGAGTATTGACATTTTAAGCAGGAAATGCATACATATGTGGAGGAGGAAGGGACTCATACTATTTCTGGGTAATACAGGGTAGATCGTGTTTTCAATATCATGCCAGTAGTGGTAGCTGAGCTGTGCTGTCCAAGAACATATAGCTGAAATAGGTGAGGCAAGGGAAAGGTGAAACAGGAGCTAAGAGGTGTGACTATGGCCATAGAGTGGTTTGGTGGCAGAGTACACCCTCATCTACTACACTAAATAGACCGTTCCTTCACTATATTTGAATTTTCCACCTGTTAATACCTCACCCATAGTTGCATTGGGTTGATTATGATGTATCTACAGGGCTCTATATAAGAGTTAAGCGCTGAGATATAAAAAAAGATGCACAATACTCAGGACAGTGATTCGGGAGCAGTTTGTCAAGGAGATCAGGCTGTGGTTAGAGACAAAAGAATGGCTCAGGCAATACCTCCTGGACCAAAATCCGTCCAAAGTCTGTGAGGTGAGACTTGAAAAAGAAGCCTGACCTCTTCCTCCTACACATGAGGAGTGTGAGATAACACTCCCTGGCAAGCTGTCTGTTCTCTGGATCAGCAGATTAGTTGGAGTGATTACAAGAAAAAAAAAGATATTTTCCACTCAGTTACTTACAAATTGTACCTAATGAATTATTGATCAGGTGAGTAGCCCTCTGCACAGCCTTCTAGGAATCCGTCCTTTCCAAGTCACGTCCATGGCCCCCCAGCCCAGTAGGCCAGTGGAGATGTTTCAGCCTTTACATTAATGGGGTACCTGGCTGCTGAGGCCACTGTTGGTTTTTTATTGCTTCCTCAGTGCCTGCCTGCAAATTAAACCTCATTAATTTAGGTGGAAAGCAACAGAAATGGGGAAAAAAGCCAAAGCTATGCATCTGTATAGGATAAATATTATATCCACTGCTGCAAACCAGAAAAATATTGTCCCCATTGTTGAAGTGGATAAAGGATAAACATAAGACTCAAATCTAGGTGACCTGAGCTCCTTTCTTGTCTCTGCCACTGAAACACTGAATAGGTCACCGACTGTATTAGCCAATGTAATTAACCGTCAGCAATGAGAGTGTACAGCCTGTGCAGGTCTCATCCATGGCTCTCTTCACAGCCATTGAAGGGGATGGGACCAAGAGCCCCACCAGTCTAGAGTGCAATTCATCCAACTAAACACAGGTACCTGCTCAAGGCCAACGTGAGTCATGCCCTAAAACTCACCATCTGTCTTTCCTACCTCTCCATTTACTATGAAGGGAACTGAGAAGTGGAAGCCTACACTGTATGGACCTAGAGGTAGACCAAATGAATACCACCACTGATCTACCTGTGTCCCAGTTCTCCAACTGGAAATGGTACCCAGTCTTTCATGTTCTTGCCTATTTTGTCTCTGTGGCTCTATGTAAATCCTCAGGCCTTATTGCCACATCCATGCAGGTTAACACAATACAGTTTTAGCTGCATCCTTTTGTTTCCGTACTTCTTTGAGAAAGAAGATGAACTAAAAATACAGGCATCAGGATAGAAATGTCGTCTTTGATTCCACTGTACAAAATACAGTAAGGCCCTAGTTTTCATGACTGTCCCTTAGCCTGCACACTCAGATGATAACAGCTTGAGCCGTTCCATGCCAGACCTTTTACCAGCACAAGGCAGTGTCATGGCACTGAAGTTAATGGCACTACTTTAAATTATATGGTTGAATACCTGTTTATAATCTACACAGGAAACATTTATGCTTCATGTAACTTCAGCTTTATTTTTTTTAAGGGAAAAAAATAACTTTTTATTTATTATTATTGGGTTTTTGCATAGCTGGCAAGAAGGTTAGAGCCAGTCTCTTTCTCTCTCCTCCTCTCTGAGTACCAGCTGTTCTTCATGGGGGATATATGAGCAGTTTTATACAGTTTTAATATCCACCAGAAATTACATCTCACTGCCTTTAGGGACTGAACCTTTAAAATTCAATTTCAAATAAATATAATTATAAAATAAGGTAGGAAAAAAAAAGGCAAGAGAGGGAAAGAGAGTATCAGAATTCAGTTCCTTGCTATAAGAGCTTCAGGGCACAGCCAGTGGGGCTGTGTTCTTTAGCAACAGTAAAAAAAATGGCCCGGGGCTCTGAGATTAGCATGTTGATGTTTTGGTCACCACTCTCTATATGAAGCCAGAGATGGCAGAATGCCATGCTGCAAATGAGGAAGAGGAGCAGGAGGTTTGCAGAGGAAGTTTTTATATCTTCCCAAAATCTGTCATAACTGGAGAAACTCTGGAAGAGGAGAGAAGGAAAACACAACATGAAACAGAGCTGAAAAGAAGAAAGGAGGACTGCTGAAGTATCATCTCAGGGTTCTTCCCCCAGGAAAGAGACCTAGCTCCAAGAGAGCACAGCTGTAATTCTGGCAGGAAAAAAAAAAAAAAACACCAAACCACAAAAGCACTAAAAAGCAACCATCCCAAGGCCAAAAGCTTTGCAGCTTGTTAATTTTCCTCAAAAATGACACAGAGGGGATGATCTTGTTGTTAAAATGTGAGACTGGTGTAACTGTGCGGACATGCTAGTCCTCAGAGAGGCATTGAATCTTACTTGCATGTGCAGTCTTTCTAACAAGCCAGCATTTTTAACTGGAAAAGACATCACATTAACATAAAATTAAGAAAGTCCTTGCTTACAGGTCTGAACAGTCCTGAGCTGATAGGTGTTCCTTCTGCTCAGTGAAGCTAAGGGAAACAAAGCATATTTAGCATTTTGCAGCAGTGATCTGTTATTTATTGCTAGTAATACATAACACTGTGCTCTAACACCTGTTGGGACCCCAGCGTATGCACATCTTGAGCATAATAGCCAAGCAGGCATTGCTAGAAGGAGAAACAGATGAACAGAAAATGCAGGTAGGGGAGGCTGAGGTTGGAGAGTAGGTCACTCGCAGGGTTTTGTGCCCTGTCCCTCAGACTGCACTGCATCCAGGGAGCACAAACATACGGGAAGACTTATTTGAATGCTGAGGATGGATTGGTTACAATTATGGCTTGTCAGTCTGGTTGGAAATAGAACTGGTGCTATTAAATCTGAGGAAATTCATGTTCATTGGGAAAATCCTTGTATCAAATAATAGAATCATAAAGGTTGGAAAAGACCTCTAAGATCATCGAGTCCAACCGTCAACCCAACACCACCATACCCACTACACCACGTCCCTAAGCGCCTCATCTACACGTCTTTTAAATACTTCCAGGGATGGTGACTCTACCACTTCCCTGGGCAGCCTGTTCCAAGGCCTGACCACTCTTTCAGTAAAGAAATTTCTCCTAACGTCCAGTCTAAACCTCCCTTGGCGCAACTGGAGGCCATTTCCTCTTGTCCTATCGCTTGTTATTTGGGAGAAGAGACCAACACCCACCTCGCTACAACCTCCTTTCAGGTAGTTGTAGAGCGCGATGAGGTCTCCCCTCAGCCTCCTCTTCTCCAGACTAAACAACCCCAGTTCCCTCAGCCGCTCCTCATAAGACTTGTGCTCCAGGCCCTTCACCAGCTTTGTTGCCCTTCTCTAGACACGCTCCAGCACCTCAATGTCCTTCTTCTAGCGAGGGGCCCAAAACTGAACACAGTATTCGAGGTGCGGCCTCATCAGTGCCGAGTACAGGGGCACGATCACCTCCCTGCTCCTGCTGGCCACACTATTTCTGATACAGGCCAGGATGCCATTGGCCTTCTTGGCCACCTGGGCACACCGCCGGCTCATGTTCAATAAATACAAAGAAGTGACTTTGACAGATGAGGAGCTACCTGCACACTCCACACTGGTAACAGATGCTCAAGGTGCTCAGCAATTTGCAAGACAACTTCTGCATGTAGGTGCCCCATTCCATGCCCAGCACTCCCCCCGTGTACTCTCTCTGCCTCACTTCCCAGGAGGAAGCTGCTCTATCCAAAAGGCAACATTAACACTTCAGAAAAGATGCACATAGGGGAACGCATATGGCCACAGACTGTTTGGACCATGTGTAGGCTGGGCTCCAACAGCTTACTTCTGATTTTCTGAGCTAAATCTAAGAGTGTATGTCCCCTGGAAATCAAGGTAAAGAACACTTTATGGGAAGGAATTTTCTTTTCCTTTCATTGGCAATTCTCAAATTTTAGGCCAACTAAATGACCTAGCTGTGAAAGACTGAGCATCCCTGAGGATTTCTGAGAACTCAGAAATCAAATAAAAAGAAAGAAACAGGATTCATGGGCACAAGTGGAATTACTAAGTCAGGAAATAAATTGAAAAGGCCAAACACCTCGTTGGGTCAGACATCTTGCAAAGTTGCTCAGAGGCCCAGGTCTTGCCTGGAGCAGATTTTGTTATAAGATCTTGTTCTGGGACCCAATGGTTCCAGGAAACTTTTCTCCTTTTCTCTAGCAATTTTGCCAGTCACTTCTGGGACTTTGGTGGAAATCCTTGGAAGTAGATTTCCTCTACAGCCTTTCCACATCACACTCCAATGACCAACTTCGTTCAGTCCAATCTGCCCAACTGCAGGAGGACCCTGTAAAAAAATCAGTCAGCACTTAGGGTGTCCCTTTTCTTTTATCTCACCTTGCTCTTCACCTGCTCCCTTCCCAGGCCTCGTCCTTTCTTACGCAACTTGTGTATCATCAGATAACCAAGTAAATATCATTTCAGAGAGCTGTCCCCTTTTGCCATGCATCTGAATAAGCACCGGGTTTGCAGTTATTTGTTTAGCCACTGAGCTGACCAAATTAGATTAACACAACACATGCAGTGAGGGGAGGAGGACAAGAGGAGGGGGGGGCCCTTCTACCAGAGAAAGGAAAGATGCTGGGGAAGTGCTGTCGTCATGGCAATTAACCCTGCCTTGGCAACGGTGTCCTTCGTTCCCCCAGAAAATCTGCTAGGTAATTCCCCTTTCCTCTCCTTCTCATGCATTGCAGAACTGGGGCAGAGCTGCACAGGATCAAAGCTGCGCTTCAGAGCTCAGGAGGTTGTGACAGTTGCATTTGAGCGAGGGGAGATGTGTGGGAGAAGCTTCCTTCTGCTAAATTCAGTGACACACTGTTAACAAGACAATACAACAGCCAGGGTTGGTTGCTGTTTTCTCTCCCTCTCTCTCTCTCTTTTTTTACAGCCCAATGAGACCTTTCATTATATTTCAAACATGTTTCCTTTAAAGCTGTTGTGAAGATTCCCTCCTACTGCTTCCACTGCTCTTCCTCTTCTTTCACTGCAGCTGATAAGCATCTCACTCTATCACATCCTGTTTTATACACGAGACACACAGCATGGGGTTGTGGCAAAACAGCTTGCTCTTCTCCCTTAGAGATGGGCATCTCGCAAGAAGTCCGCTCTTACCAAGCCATCTAGTCACCCTTATCTCTAATTTCAGGGAAACTTAGCACGTTCTTCACCCACAGACTTGGGAAACAGGTCAATAACATTTCCAAGGCAGACTTTCTCTTGGTGTAAATTAGTACAGCTCCTCTGAAGTCAAAGAACTTACTGTCGAGAGGGACCAGATTAAAGTAAGCAAACATTGAAAAAGTTGTATCCATATTTTATAGATGGCACAGCAGAGTCAGAAAAGGGTAATTCACATGGAATCACTGTCCCTGGGAGCAGCCAGAAATCTCCTGCATCATAAACCGTCGAGTCAAATACAGAACCTCTCTGGTATGAAGCAGCAGTGACAATCTTACAAACAGTGCTCTGGAAAGTCCAGAGCCTGGTCCATTTTTCAAGAGGAAATTACCAAAAAGACCACAGGGAAATTTCCCTGCAAAAACCGTCTTCAAACTACATACTACCAGTAACAAACCAACCCAAGATAAGAAAAGGACCAGCTGTACCAAGGTAACATAATCAGATTTGTCAAAAGCTAACTTTGACCGTGTTCTACAACTTTGACTTGGAGCTGGTACTTTTTTCAACTCTCTGCCCCTCTAATTGAAAGGTCTGGAAGCAGTGACCTCTCACTGTTGGAGACACAGCACTGAATTGTGATTTTCTATTTCTGAAATAAACTCCTCTGCAAAGGGCGAAAAAGTCCCCCCAGCACATGAGAACATCTCAGTGATTCCTCTTCCATCACAGAAAAGAGTGGGCAAGTGCTTAGGTAATTGGAAAGGGGATGAATCTAATTGCAAGAAAAGCTTTACTAGATTAATCAATTTAATGTCACCTCTGATAATTCTTGAAGCAATTCCATGTAGATAGTCAGGATGTATTGATAATCCAAACTAATCAAGAGGTGTGGAGAGATGGAAAAGCTTTTTTCCTCAGTGTATTATTGTTACAAAAGACACTTTTGAAAGAATCAGACAAGAATTTTCCTCCTCTTTTTTTTGTTTTGCTGAATGAAATTTGTCTCCAGAAAATTTTAGGGTGGCAGGAAAGGATTCAAAGATCTTTGTTCATCTAATCAAACTGGAACAGTCCTGTTCTTTTCCAGGACTTTCCCAGATTCTGTAGTATTTTTCAGTGGTCTTCAAACTGAAATAGGGACCTGCAGCCAGGAGTTAATTAAAGAGCCTATCGACCTCAACAGTAAATAACATTAACAGCAAGAATTCTCTGTTTCTTGGTGGAAACATGCAGAAGGAACTAGTGGAGTCAGGGCAGAAGGGTGACCTCGGAGTTAGATAAAACCTGTAAGATGTAATAAGGTGGGAAACATCGAATCTGCACCCTTATGAGGCAACAATGCCAGAATGAATTTGCTCTAGGGTCAGTGAAATGACCAGTCTTGGAGAACACTATGAGCTTTTGGACACTGTGATTGACTAAGTTACGGTTCGCGCCAGATTTAAGAGGGGTGTTGCGTGTATGAACGATGGCACAAAAAGCAGGGTGAAGGTAACCGTTTCTCAGTGCTTTCCCTGCTGCAGGTGCAAAGGAGGGTGTTAAATGGGATACCTGTGAATACAAAGCAAAGAGTTAACTAGTTTGTCTGCTGCTTGCAGACTGAATGGTCCTCAGAGGCACTGGTATTTAAAGAGGCTTCCAGCTCCTAAGTGCCACGGCAGAGGGAGGTTCCTGAACCACTATGTTTATATATAGAAAACTATACTCCCTCCTCCCCGGAAAGATGCTGCATGGCTTTCTGCTTTTGCAAGAGAAGGGAGTTGACAATGAGAGGGGAGATGCATAGGGCTGACATCTCCCCACTTTTAACATTACCCAGCTGAGCTCACTTCACAGATTTCCCCAGAGCAGTGGGAAACAGAGCTGATGTGGACCTTTTGGTGATGGATTTTCTTATTTAAAAATACTTCTGGGGCAAAGTCTTCAGACTTTCAGGTTTTTTCCAATTGTTTTTTTCACTCATTTTCCACTGTCCTATCTCAACATTCAAAGAAACCAGTTTCCCTGGGAAAAAATAGTGATTTTGATTTTTTTTTTGATGTTAGCAGATATCATGCTCTTTAAAATGGGAAAAAAAGACCTGCTTAATCTACTGGATTTCCCAAGACGTAATTCCTCTTAGCCAAATTCAGTGGACATCCCTGCGCTTTTCCATAACCCTGTAGGCTGCCATACTCTGCTGTACTATAGGAGAAGAGAGGGAATGTAACTGATGTTTAAGGAAGGCATCTGGAGGGCCAGACTCCTAGGTTTTGCGTCTGCTTCCATCACCAACATGGCAACACCACTTTTGTCAAATCTCTTAGGACAAAACTTTCAAAACCGGAGTGCTTAAACTCAGACACTTCCATAGGTCTTCTGAGGTCTGAAATCATCAAACGTAAGGCCTTTAGGTGCCCTGTGAGTGTCAAACCATGAATAAAGGCATTTATGCCATGTCTCTGATATTACCTCCAGGCAGCTCTGTCTTCCCCAGTTCTAAAAGGAGGTTAAAAGTACATACCCCCAAAGGGCTCCTGCACGGAGCGGAGATGTTTGCAAGGGACTTTGGAGGAAGTGCCAAGAGGTCTGAGAAGTCAACCCCCCTCCCTTCTTTTGCATTCTCTGGGAGTAAAATTCACTCCTGCAAAGAGAGTGGCCAAAGCAAAGTTTTTACAGGCCTTAATTTGTGCTGGATACTCCTCAGCAAAATGCTATTCCAGATGCCAAAGGCCAGCTGCAAACTCCACAGCAAGAGCTGGAATCAATTTGCAGCCAAAGTAAAAAGGCCTGGATATCTGTCCCTGGCTCCTTCGCTTTCCAGCAAAGCCATGAAATGAGCTGCTGCCTTTGGTTACATGGTTAATTTCAGAAATGAAAAGACCAGTAGCAATAAGAGCGTCACTGGCTACACAGTGTGGAGCTTGAGAAAGAAGATGCCGGTAGCCTTTGCAACCCAAGCTGCCATATACTCGCTCGGAAACAATTTCCTTCCAGTTTTTGGAGAAAATAGAATAGGGCTACTTCTGGGCAAGAAATTCAATCTTTAAAACATATATTCAGGTGAGTGAGGAAGGCCTTAGATAAACAATAGTGAATATTGCTGAGGGCCAAAGAAAGGGGCCAGAGACTATAAAAGCAACATCAAAATTTGAGGCACTCAGAGAAGGGAAAATAGAAGTAATTTTAAGTGTCTGGGGAAGAGGAGAAAACCTTTTTTTTTTTTTTTTTCCTGCAAGATGAAAAATATTTCCTATTATGACATAAATAAAACCTCCCTTCAGTGTATCTGGAAGACAGGCATTTTATCTTCCTCTCTCTCTCCAATTCAGAACAAAACAAAAAAAAAGAAACTTTGCTTTCACAGTTGACTAGAACAGTCCAAATCCTCTCACTGTGCTAAATCCAGCAAGAGCAAAACCTGATCACCGGTGTCACGTCTGCCATTTGACACAGGCTTCTCAAAGACCTCAAACGCCAGGAGTCTGCTCTCCTGCTAAACTAACTGTTACATTTCATGTTCGCTGTTCATGCCATTCCTCTGCCACTTTAGGCTGAAGAAGGCTGGACTCATACACTTTAAGGAGGAAAGTTAAAGTTTGGGGGATGTTTTGTTGTGTGGGGGTTTGTTTTTTTTTCCATTTTTGCTGAACCAGAACTTTCTGGATGATAGGGTAAAAACAAGTAAAGATGTGATATGCCTGGCATCCAGGAAGATATTACACTTAGGTATCTAATATTTCTCCAAGGTGAGTTCATCCCTGCGCTGAGCACCAGAAGCAGGCCTGTTCGCTGAGGGTATTTCCCGCCAATTAGGTCGTGAGCAGGGCATGGCAGGTGGATTGCACCAACGGTGGGTTTCTGCACCAAGGTTGTATGTACCCACACTGCTGCTCAGGCAGGAACAATAACACCCACCGCGTCTCCCAGGCATTTTTTATACCCTGAAAAGTGACTGCTGTCCAATGCCATTAGATTTCTTTAAAAAATAAATAAATGTTTTTCCTCATGTTGTTTTCCAGAGGCTCTAGTTTGTCTCAGTATTGCTTAACCACGTTTTCCCTTTCATGACTGTTCCTTGATGTTCCTGCAGGCAATTACACTTCAGTTGGTACTTTGTACCTCAACAGCTTTGGAGACCTGAAATCCTACCTGCCCAGCATGGAGATAAGACAAAACACAAAATAGGGAAGTTGCCTGAGTTGGCTGTATGGACTTACTGTGTCCAAGCAAATCTTGCTCTTTAGTATATCAACATCAAAATATGTCTGTGGTGAAACATCCCCTCAATTTTATAAATAAGAACCAAGAGCAAAGGTGAAGTGGGACTAGATCTCCCAAATCTCAGGTTGGTGCCTTAACTGCAAAACAATCTAACCTTCATGGGAGTTTTGGCATTTCTATAGAGGAAAGCTCTTGGAACTTGATTTAGAAGAGTAAAACCCTAAATTAAGTCAGCTGTGATTCAAACACATGGCACAACAGAGACAGGCGCTCACCCAACCATGTCCTCCATCACTAGCAGATATACAGATTCAGGAGAACACAGAAAAAAAAT
This sequence comes from Calonectris borealis, assembly GCF_964195595.1. NCBI lineage: Eukaryota > Metazoa > Chordata > Aves > Procellariiformes > Procellariidae > Calonectris > Calonectris borealis. Next base: position 9,288,418 of record NC_134351.1, on the reverse strand, counting down.
ACTTATATATCTCACCACTGCCTCAGTCATCCATGGTAAATCTGAATATATGGAGCTAGAGGCTACATGGTTCCTCCGCTATGAATGCTTCTTGGACTGGCAGATGAAATACTGTAACTCTTTAAAGGTTAGCCCAGTGAGGAGACAGCCCTGACACTCCACTATGTTTAAAATGCCCATGTTTAACTCAAACTGGTATGAATTACACCGCATATTTTTGGCTGAGGTTAAATTGATTCGTAATGATTTGTGCCTCTCTCCTGCCTAGTAACTTTTCATTAGACACACAGATGTCTTAATAACACTTTGGTTCGGCTTTAGCTTCTCTTCTAACCAACCTCACTCCCAGTATTTGTGCTGGTGGATGGGGATGGCCAAGAGATTTATTTCTTTCTGTTACATGTGGAAAGCGTTAGCTAACAAAGACTTCTTTACTGGCACAACAAGCTCCCTTGCACTCTTAGTTCCCTCTATATAATTCATTAACTACAGCTTCTTCTTACAGGGGGACAATAACTGTATGGCTCACATTGGGTTATCTCTCCTTTTCCCCACTGAAATAGCAAGCAATTGCCCCCAGCCCCAAACTGGCTACATTGGCAACATCACAGCAAGAAAACTTACACATGACTAGAAGAGCTTAAAATCCTACATGCAAACAATACTACTCCAATTCCTACCCCATTTGTCCTTAGGATCATCAGCTGCTTGTTTAGAAATGTGATCAGAAATGAAACTGAGTGAGAGGGTTTTCCAAAAGTCCAGAGACTCAAGGGTCCCCAAGAATTGTTAGAGCTGGGCTGTGGTTTACGCTGACATCTAAAGAGCTTCAGCTAGTTACACCCATGCTGTGCATTGACTATCTTTAGGATGGTCAATGTCATCCATGCTGCAAGCATCGGCACTTGATCAGAAGTCTCACCTTTAATGCCTCATCTTTCCACCTGGAAATGAAGCTTTTCCAGCCTTCCCCATTGAATTTGAAAGCTCTTTAGAGCAGTTCCCGGCTCATTCTAGATGTCTGAATAGCGCTTACTGTATTGGGGCTCTGATTATTGGCATGTTCTCTACAAACCACCACATTACAACTGTGAATCAAGAGATTGTCCAAAACATACACTGACACATGAAAAAGCCAGAAATAAATACTCCTTTTTGGGATGATTTTTACTGTATTATGAACTTGTGAACAAAGAAAATAAAATCCCATGCTGACAGTTCTGAAGTGTTTTGAAGGAAAACACAAGGCGGGGGGGGGGGGGAGAAAAACACGCCCCTGCTCTCTTGCATTATTAGTTTCTAGAGTTACTTCTCTTTACCTTTTTTTCTACTGGAGGAGTGGGAGGGGAGAGAGAGAGAAGGGAAAAAAAAGTATTATAAAGTGAGAGTTTAACCCCATCAGGACCTCTTTATAATGCTTGCACAGCAAACTCTGTGGCAGCAGCAATAAAAATAATGAAAGGCTTTGCCTCTCTGTTGAAATGACATACCATGTTTTATAAGCATTTCGAACATTTTCATTGAGAAATTGTATTTCAACAAAAGAAAAGCAAAGACACCTCAACAAGGTTCACAACACTTCCATCCCAAACACTTTCCTTTTTTAAAAAAAAAAAGAACTGCTAAAAAGTTGCCTTGTGGCACTTCTTCAATCCCTTCTAGCAGTGATGGTGACGATATTTTCTGAATTTTTCTTCACTCTGCCACTTTCTGGATAAGCCCTCCCATTCTGTTCCCCAACTGAAAGTAAAGGCATTGCCTTTGACAGAATGACTCTGGATTGGGACCAGTATTTGCGAGACCCAAATGTCATTCAATAAATTTTCAAGTGCTTTAAATTTGAGGACAACATCTCACCTTGGCTAACATTTCCGAGTTTTTTCATCTTTCTTCCTCCCCCCCTCCCTTTCCTTTTAATACTGTTAATCTGTTCCTGGGTTTTGCTACAATAAACTCTCTAGATTAGTATTATTAATAAAACCTTACCATCCACCCCCTCATTCAATTAATCTATGCATCCTTTTTTTGTGTGAAGGTGTCTGATGTCAACTTTGATGATTTAGTGGCCATAAAAAATAAAAATAAAATAATAAAATCACCCAATAAGCTCTTAAAAAATAAGGGGGGGGGAGTGAGGAGAAGGAGGCCCTGTGGTACAAAACTATAAAAGGTTAGATTAGACTTTAGCAGAAAAGTCTCTGTGATAATTACTGTTATCTGCTGATCCATAAACTCTTCACACAAACTGCAACAGTAAACCAAAAAACTGACACTTTAATAGCAATGTGCTTTGTAGCACGGGGACATCTCTCCTCCTTCCCACATCTCTGTGCCTCCGAATGCTTCATTTCCTCACAGCCCTCTGACAGGCGGAGCTGACAACCCGGAGTCCTAGCAAGCAGTGAGCAGCTAGAGGTCGGCACTAATTATTGCTAAACTTTTGCAGACTCACAGCATGATCTAGTTGGGAAAGGAGGAGGAGGACGGGGTGAGACGGACCATCACTCTGGTAATTTGGGTATTTTTTTGGAAGGGAGAAGGAAATAAGAGGATGCCAAGAAAGTCTGGGAGAAAAGAGCTGAGCCTGTCCAAAGTGCAAGTCCCATCAAGGGTCCACCATTTCCCGCTGACCCTCAACTGGTATAAAGTGGCATGGCTCCACCAACTTGAGCTGGTTTACATCGCCAGCTGCGCACCAGTCCCCAGCATCTGCGGCTCAGCTCTTTCTTGATTCACAGCAGGAAGGGATCTGGCCACCACCACGCAGATGGAAAGGGAGAGATCCAGAAGCATCAGGAAATCTTTCTGGACTTGGCTTTTGTGACATTAAATAAAGAGCAGATTTATCAATGCCAACTTAAGGATGCAGCTCTGGACAGGGAAATTGAATGCTCTGTTTCTCATGTTTGAAAATCGTTTTATGAGTCGCAACTTTGTGCTGTTCCTGTAGATTCACACAACGTTAGCTCCTTGCAGATAACAGGGGGGAAATCAGATAAAGTGGGGGAAAAATATAGCTAAGAAAGAAGAAACTTTAAAAAGAGCATTTGAGTCAGAGAACTGCCCTATATGTAGCCATGCAAAAGGTACTCTGAAGTTAATGATTCTATAAAACAATTAAGAGGAAATTGCAAATTTGAATTATAATTAAAGACTCTAGGCCAAAACTTCAGCTGTCATAAATCACTAAGGGCCATAGATCTCCACTTCCTTCCACTGGCCCCATCTTTGTCTCATTTCTCAACCTGTTAGAATTTAACAGGAACCTATCAGCCATCCCTAAGTATTTTGAACCACGTAGTAAAATTCAAGAGAGATTCACACCCAGTTTCTCAAGTCCTATAAGAATAGTGAAAACTCCCCCTGAAAAGATCTTGCTTTCTATTTTATGGCATCAGGTTTATTGACTCATTTTCTATAGAACACTTAAAATTTGATAACATCCTACTCGGTTCAAAGGGAATTTATTCTGAACAACAACTTCTGCAACACTTTTATTTAAAATACCGTTATATGACCCAAACCAACCAACCAACCAATAAATTTCTAAGCCAATAACAACTGGGAGAAAAGCAACCCAACAACTTGGAACGAGAGATAAACATAAAACCGGTCTAACAAAATTAATTAATAACAGTTGCAAAAAATATTTTACCATTTCTTCTAGATTCAGAGACTCTAGGAATACAAGACAACACTGTGATTTTTAGTCTGACCTCATATACAAAATATTCTCATGGAATCTCACAAAATAGTTTCTGCACCAGGTCCCTCTATTTTGTCTAGGGTAAAGCACATCTTAAAAAACAATCCAATTTTCATGTGAAGATCTCCTACTGATGGAAGATCCATCATGTTCCCAGATACACTGCCCAGCAGCATCCCTTTTTGCATATCCTTTCAAACCCTTTCTGTTGTTTAATCACAACCTGCAACTCCAGAATCATGTTACATAATCTGAATGTGTACCTAAATCTATTTTCTTTCATGTGGTAGCAATATTCAGGCAAACACATATGCTCAAAATTTGAAGAAACAGGTGCCCAGAAAGAAATTCCTGAGATCAGAAAGATCCTTGTTCTTCCAGGAAACTATTACCCTGATCAGCAGGCTTTCTGTGAAATTCCTGCATAAATATACATGCATATATTACCAGTTTGAGGGAGAGTCTCAGTAAACTGAAAGGGAGAATGCATTTGAAACAGACAAAAGATTTTTATTTATTTTTTAACTACACTGCATAATTACCCTGTGCAACAAATTGCCACAAGGTTCCACGAAAGCCAAGACCTTACCGTAATTCCAAATAGGATTAGACATTTATATGCATAATGAGAACATCCACAGTTGCACTGTCTCGGATAAGAAATGCTAGGGAAATAACCCTCATGCTTCTAGGCATAAGTCAACCGCATCGGAACAAAGTTGAGAAGAAACTCAGTTTATTCTGTACTTATCCCTTATGTGGATTTTAGCACTTGTTCTGTAGCACCCAAAGCTGAGCGTTATCTGGAGGTAGAAACAGACGGTTCAGTCAAACAGTTCTAGCAAGATTCAATTATACAAGTATAATTTTTAAGTCACTGGTGAACACACAAGGTCCCCTCCTCACTTGGATTAATCTTTTTCACTTACATAGCTATCTTGTGTATAACAGACAGCCGTACTATCTACAGATATATGACAGAGGAAACGTGGATGTATATACAGCTATAGGATTGAATTGAGTGTGATCTCAGAAAAATCTTTAGTATGTATTGAAACATTCATAGCTATCTATCCATGAGATCAAAACATTACCAAATAGACTATATGCCCTCTCAGAGTTATTTCTATAAAATCCTGATGATTTCATTCCTATTGAGTTTTGTAGGACTTTACCATAAGAAACTGTTACGTCAAGAGTACTGCTGAATTGGTCTCATTGTGCCTGTGGTAGGCAAAGAGTATATTTTCATCAGTGGCTGATATTTCAATTAAAGGGCTTTTCTGAAAAATTAAACAATGCATAGATTTGAAGGCTGCAATATGCTGACAACCATCTAAGACTGCACTGGGCTTCCTTGCTGATTCAATCACCTTCTCTCTTCTTTGAGGACCAACCACTAAGTTTATGAGTCCACTTCTGGTTCTGTTAACAAGATAAATCCTCCATTGCAATCAAGCAAGATTTATGCTTTTAGACAGGGAGATCCTAGGTTACATACCGGTAGAGTACAAGACTACTGACAAATAGGTGTCCTTTGTATGGGACAATAGACCACATCTATCCCATTGTCCTCCTAAGTGTTGCTCTCTGTTGTGTTGTTTTAAAGAGCTCAGGCAGAAGACCCCTCAGCAACATCTTTTCTATCCATACTGAATGTCATGCTAGTCTTTGGCATATATTCCTGTCTTTTCTGCTTGGCTCTTCTAAGACTGACTTGCTTTTTTTTATGGATTTAGGTAGGACCTGGCATTGTGGGTATGTGGCTTCTCTGAGCTCAGTGCACATCATAAATACGTGAACCGCAGCAGACAAAGTGAGAGAAAGCAACACAGAGCAGTTTGCCATTCGACTAGCTCAGTTTTGCACAGCCCCCAAGACTGTGTTTAAAAACTCTCATTATCAGTATGCTACTTGATTATTTCTAAATTGTGAGGCTGTAACAAAACTGGCCTTTAAAATCGCCCTCCCTTGCCCAACTGGTACCCTATGATGCACACAAGCCCTGAACGCAACAGCCAAATCCATCTCTGCCCTCGCCGTGAGCTTTCCATCACAGTAAAGTCTCATTAGTCCAGACCGAGACGCACACAACAGCACCCAGCAACCAGCAGATCCCGCCCAGAGATGAAGCAAAACAAAATCAGGGGAGGGAGGAGTGGGGGGTTAAAAATATCTCAGAACCTCAGCCTCTCTCCCGGGCAACTTTCAATCCCATTTATTTATTTATTAATTAAAATCATTTAAGCCATGGAAACAATCTCTGGAGACGTGGAGTCTCATTTAGACTTACTTTTTTTTTTTTTTTTCTTCCTCCCTGCCTGCTTGGAACATCCTGGAATGATCTCTGCATGCCTCCTGAGGGGAGACGTGGCACTAGCAAAACCAGAGGCAATTTTCAGGCTCTTGTTAGGCCATGAAAGACCCACAAGAGAGAGCCTGTTCTTTTCAACTTTTCTGTCTGACCACAGCCTATGAAATAAGCCCTGAAGTTCTGGCTCCACTGAAATCAATGGCAAAATAGCTACAGCTTCCCTGAAAACAAAATTACAGTCAGGGCTCCTCAGCTTCGAAGATGGCCTCAGAAGCAAGAGATAAACTCTGTCCACCTTCTGCTGCCCCTTGAAAAACAATCTTGAGGCATAACAGCATTAGGGTAGTGGAACTAGGTCTTGGCTGAGAAATAAAATAGAAAATATAACAGCCAGGTTCAAAATACAGCGTGACTTCTTGAGATAGAGTTGGCCCAGCAGCCACTGACAGCAGAAACAAAGGAGCCAATAAAAAGCCAAAGACCCAAGAAGTAGTGCAGTAAATGGCTTCATACATTTAGTTTGCAGCTTCCTAATTCAAAGCTATAACCCTTCTCCATGCCAGCAAACGAGGCAGGAAATCACTGAAAGAATAGCTCTTGATTTGGATGTTACAGTCACCCTCCCCAAAACTGCATCTAGCTCTACCTCAAGTTACCAGCAAGTCTCCAAGTCTGTTATCTCGGGGAAAGTGCGAGGTCTGGAAGGGCTGGGGGAAGTCATTGTTTCAGTGCAAAAGCCCTGAACTGGGCGGGGGGCAGAAGAGGAGGAGTGGTGGGTGCCAAATGCACTCCTGATGTATTCTTATGGGGAAACTGAGGCATGGAAATATGTGCAGCTATTGGCCTGAAATCACCGAGAAACAAGAAACACCATCAGGAACCTAACCCCTCTCTCCAATCCTTTGTTCAGTGCCTGGACTCCAACACCCTCCCCTTCCTTCAACCAGGACACATCTTTATCCCTTCCTGAAAGCAATTTTTTCCAGTTTAGCTCCATTCAGCTACGTTGAGTCCTTTTCCAGCCACAGAGATCACTGCACTCCTCCGGCAAAAAGCTCTGCAACGTCAAAGCTCTCTGTAAAGTCCTCCCTCTGTCTCCGTCTCTTTCTTGTTTTTTCCTTTCTCTTTTTTTTCCGCCCCCTCCACAGCCCCTCACATTATTCATCATAATCATAAAACATTCATTTGCGCTTCTGACCAATTGGAAGGCCCTCACGGGAGGCCATAAAGGGGGGGTGTCAGGGTTATAATGAATGTAAATGCCAGGTGTTTAAGCTGGATAATGTGCAATTTGCAACTCAAGCAATCTGCACAATAAGCAAACCTAACGTTATGGTACCTGATAGGGGCACGATGGCCATTCAGAGAGAATGAAACATTTTACGACCTCTATGTTGCCCTGATCTCATGATCTAATAATAGTCCAGACAAAATTAGTTCCTGCTATAATGTCTTCGAATGTTTGGGGGGAGGCGGATGGGGAGGAGGGATTGCAAGGAATTGGAGAGGGGGATGAAAATTATATCAGGTGGCTGAGCTGAAGTTTCAGAGGATCAAAGGGAATTGTGAGCTGGATGTGCTATTTAAGACAATAACCTTCTGCTTGAAAGTGAGGAGGTCAAAGACGGGTCTTTCATAACTATCTCGCACACACGTATATATGCACACACAGAGCTGTTCCCCAGGATTTGGCTGCTGATGAAGTAAAAATAGGTTGATCCTTACGAAAGGGCTGATTTTCTGGCAGTGTAGGGCTGGACAGCCCAATTCCCCAATGCCTAATGGAGCGTCATCGCTCAGAAATTAGCTAATCTTGGGCTGGAAATAACCGCGAAGAGGAGTTATTCCCATCTCGCTCCCCTGATCCCAAAAGCAAGTTTCATTTTCTTTCTTTCTCCCCTGCAAGACCGGTTCTGGCTTGGCAAGGGAAGGGGAAAGGCAAGTCTCCATCCGCGGCTCCTCTGCTCTGGTGGAATGGGGCACACCAAGGAAAGCCTCTCCTCTTTTCTCTGCAGTCTGTGCAATGCTTTTTAAAGTGCTGTTCAGATTGTGAGAAACATTGGAAGGAAAAAAAAAAAAATCTTCCAAGCAGAGCGTTGAAAGCCTCATAAAGCGTGGTCCCCTTTGGGGAATTCAGTCAGGTTTGTTGCTCTAACCCACATGATATAAACACTTTCCTCTCATGGTACAACAGCTCCGGACAGTGCTCACCATACCTCCATGGAGCAGGAGGGGAGTGCAGAGGCTAACCTGCCGGCTAGGGAGAGCTGTCAAAACTGCAGGCCTGGCTGAACTCCACCAAAAAATCCTGCTTATCCTTCCCTATCTCCACTTCTTGGCTTCATTTTATCCATCTCAGCCCTGACGTTGCTCCTCTGGGTGAGCCTCACAACATGCACACGCCTTCCAGCACCCACCTTATTCCGTCTAACCACAGCAGCCTTGGAAACGCTGCCTGGTCTTTGGAGATCACAGCTTGTGTCCACCCTGTACTGGAAAGGCCATTTCATAAAAGCATCAAAAGTATATCAGAAATGGTAACATGGATTTTATTTTTTTTTTTTCCTCCAAAGTAATGTTACAGGTCAGCACAGCCTTGTGAGCAGCATCCAGCAAGCTGGATATACTCCAAGAGTCCACATTTATTTTATAATGTGGCTATTTTTTGGATTTGAATCCAGAAGAGAAACATTAAAGCCTGTTGTATTGTTTGGTTTTTTTTTTTTCCTAAACACTTTATGATGAATTCTGCCTGTACACCTTTTGTGTTTACTATTGAGTAGAAACGTGTGTATGTGTGACAGTCAGATAGATATCCCACTTGTCTGAAAGGGCTAGATAGCTGGATTTGATTCAGATGTTGCAAAGCTGAGTTCACCACTGTAAGTACTGAAGGAAAACTCTCGTTCTGCTCTCATGAGCTTTTTGGTTTGTTTTTCAGAAGGACCTCACTTTCAGAAAATTTCTATTGGCCTAAACTAATTTTAACATTACATTAAAACAAGTTTTTGCACCAACCTTTATTAACATTTTTAGAGTTTTAGGAGAGAAATTATGATAATTTAGACACAAACTCTCCCTGAGAAGTTCCCATCAGAAATTTCACGCATACATGAATACAATAATTGCCAAACAAGTTGTGATCAAACTTGGCTTGGTTTTTTTTCCTGAACCTCTGTGAAATCAAAGGAACAAGCCAAACACAAGAAGCATCTGCCATGGGTCTGATGTGCTTACCAGCATCACACAACATTTTCTACCCAAGGCCTCTCAGAGTTCCCTTAACCATTTTTTCTTGCTGCAATTTGCTAAGTTGTGGGTCAAGGCTCCCTTCCCTGCAACTTTCCTGACCTTCTAAAGTCTATAAATTTAGGTCTGAACACTATTTCCTAGACTATGCACCATGGTCTGCAGCCTGGCATACTGTCCTTCCATTCCCACCTCAGCTTCCCACAGGCCTTCCCACTGGCATTTAACCACCCTTGAGCATATAAATCTCTTAAAACCTTGAGAATTCAGCTGCATGCCATTGCCCTCCCACTTCTACTTCAGAGGTAGAAGAACGAAGATGAGACTTTAGCCATTTCATGGTCATAAACTGACTCGTAGTGAGGTCCCATTTCACCTGAACCTCAGGCTGTCCTAATTCTCAGCCCTTTACCACCTGAAACCTCTGTCCCAGAAACTACTCAGGGCTGCAGCTAGTGTCTATGAATTCATTAATTTCAGGTGACCTGCAAATAATAACATCTACTTGCACCCAGGTGTCCCTCTACAGTTCTGAATACAAAATCCCCAGGGAGGGGTGGAATTGCCAAAGCTATTCATCATAAGGATTTTAAATTTGAAAGAGATGTCCATTCTGTGCAACACAGGATACAGAGCAAAGTGGAGTTACTTCTCTTGCCCTTCTTCAAGCTCCATCACAACCCTTGATGATGGCGTCTCCTTCCCGGCTCAGTATCAGGTATTTAATATTTGCTGCGAAAGGGATTTAGGCACTGAATAGCAGAACTTGGCGAAGCTCAACAACTCCTTTCTTGTTGACCCGTGTTTCAACAACGTATCCCTAACTGGCTGACATTTTACCAGAAACAGGGATGAAAGGTAGCTTGCCTGATTTTCTGTTATAATTTCCTGGTTTGGCTTTTTAATTGCGTGTGTGTGTGGGAAAATATATCAGATCTTGGCAGGGAAAAAATGCCCCTTCAGAACCTAAATTCTGCGGATTTTATTTTCTGGAACAGATGATGGTCTTTGTTTATAAGGAAAATTAGGCCAAATCCAACATTTTCACAGATGGAGGAGCCTGAATTATTTATCAGAGGTTCATGATTTTTCTCTTTTTCTTTTTTTCCCCCCCTAACTGGTAAATAATCAAGTACAAAAAGGCTGATATTTATTTCAAGACTGGGATCAACTCCACACCAGCAAAGCTAAAAAAAATTATCTCCATTTTACTCCCTTCCTCTTTCTCTCCCTCTCTTCTCTTGGAGATACTCCACTTGTATAAATAATTAAACATTCATTGGGCCAAGAAAGAAGGAGGAGGAGAGAAACAGAGACTGACTTTTTGGTGTTGCAGTTGAAACATACACAGAAAAAAGTTTAATACAATGGAAAACAAATGAAATGGCATAATTTATCTAGTTCCAGCTGTTTCAACTGAGGACACAAGGAACACTGAAGTAGGGACTGATGAGATAATATGTTCCCATGGAAACTTTCCTCCTAACACCTAATCATTAAGAGGTTGCTTTAAGTCATGCATTTGGAAGCTTTGCATTACTCTGTTTCAAAATGTTTCCTTTTTTTATTTACTAGTGCCTCCGTGCATTTTTCTCTTCTTTTCTGTGTTTAAAGCCTATAAAAATTATTATCATCGACTGTACTCATGTGGCAATGAGTTCCACTGGATCAGAGTCTGGATAGACACAAATAGCCCTGGAACAAGAATGGGGAAGGTTTATGCTAGGTCCCAAATTAATTATAACAATTTACTTATTTGTTTTTTAAACTGTACCCTGTCCCAAAGCCACAGAAGCTGCAGAGGACATCTGGATGTTTGAAAGACGTGCAACAGGAGAAAGAACAAAGGGAAAAAAAAAAAAAAAAACAAAACACAAAACCAACCAGGAGCTCTGATGAATTGAGAGTAATGTGAATTAACAAGTACTTTGCACTGAAACCTTACACTGGCACGGAGGTCTAGGTTAGGGTATATTCAGATTGTTCATGAGGAATGCTGATCAAACCCCCACAAGAAAATGCAATCCTTATCAGCTTGATCTATCCATATCATACTAGTCTGGAGGTTCCCAAACCTTCTTTTTGGATCCACCTCTAAGTATTTAACTCTGCTCTACCAAAAAAGAAACTAACCAACCAACCTCCCCAACATACTACTGCAGCTCTCGCATATGGTCAAGACTGGATCCTATTAACAAAGATAATTTCAGAAAGAAGCAGAAGCACATGGAGCTAGCTGAAAAAGAAAATGTGCTGCATGTGAAATATCTCATATATCTTATTTAACTCTAGAACTCACTCTGTGATAGAAATTAATTATATATCCAAAAGAGAATAGTTTGAGAAAATTGTGGTATTTCAGCTCGGTGATGCTTCTCTGACACTTGAAAAGAAATGCAAGACTTTCAGCAGGTTGAAGAAAGGATAGATCCCTTATCTGTACAAAGGGTGACAAAGGGGTCAAAAGGGTGACATGATAGTCCTCATGCATACACATAAGTCCAGACTTTGACAGCACCTCCTGTGAAACACCCAATAACTTATTTTTAGCACAAAGAACCAGTAGTAAAGGGACAGTTGTGAGAGATCATTACTTGAAGTTTAGCAAAG
>NC_134351.1:4500000-4625000 GCF_964195595.1 Calonectris borealis | reverse complement strand
AACAGCGAGCACAAAAAGCGCACCCACAAAAACAAGATGGTGGGGAATCCCACCGTGGCATCCTCCACAGCCACCTTTACGGAAGGAGCACATGTCCCATTGGAAACTTGCCGCCAACGTGTAGGGCAGGTGAGGGCACCCGGCCCAAGATGGGGCCTGGATTATTTTCTCCCATGTGTTAATTAGGGTAAATGCCACCCCGCTGGGCAAGGCACCCACTGAATAAATCTGCCGTATTTATTTTTATTAGCCTCCAGGGCTGGCCTTCGGACGCCATGTCCAGGCCTGGCGTGCGCTGCCATTGAAGCGGCTCACCGCATGGACGGGCATGCCTGGGGAGCAGACCCTCGCCCTTCGTGCGGCGGGGTTTGGGCCAGCCTGATTTTGGGGGTGGGAAGGTGGTGTGAGCCTGACACTCCACAAGACCCCGGTGGGCCATGTACGACTGCGGCCCACCAGGCCTGGCCTTGGCCTGCCAGGTCGGCTGGGGGCACAGCGCCTGACATGGCGGCGGGGGGGGGGGGGGGGGGGGCACGGCACCTGACATGGCGGCGGGGGGGCACCCAGTGCCTGGCATGGCGGCAGGGGGGTACCCGGTGGTTCATCTCCCCCCGCCCTGGGACCCCCTCCCGCCCCGGGGGGTTGTCGGTAGCCGCAGTCAGCGGGAAGGCCGCCTGAAGGGGACATTTACATCTTTGTAGGAGGGCTGCTCCTCCAGGGACGGATGGTGCGCCGGGCTGCTGCCACCGCTGCCGGCCCGGGGGGGCCCGGGAGGCGGCTGCGGCTGGGCTTGGCCTTCCCCCGGCTTCTCCTCAGCGGGCGGCCGGGGGAAGGGGCCGGCGGTGGGGCGCTCCCGGCCGCCCTTCTCCGGCAGGCCCCGGGCGGGCGGGAAGCGGCCGCCGGCCGCCAAAGGGTCTCCGCCGCGGGGCTCCTCCTCGCCCTCCTCGTCCTCCTCGTCCTCGTCCTCCTCCTCGGGGGGCTTGTGCCCCTCGACGTCCACCTCGGGCTCGTCCTCCTCCTCCTCGTCCTCCTCCTCCTCGCTGCTGTCCTCGCTGGCGAAGCTGCAGCTGGTGCCGCCGGGCGAGAGGAGGCGGTGGGGGGGGTGCGGCGGCGGGGGGAGCGGGTGCCGCTCGCAGCCCGCCTCCTCGGGCGGCGGCGGCGGCGGCGGGGGCAGCAGCAGCTGCAGCGGCGGCGAGGCGGAGCGGGGCGGGCCGCCGCCGTGCAGCTTGGCCAGGCTCTCCGAGTCCTCCTTGCCGCCCACCGGTCGGAAGGCGCTGGAGTGGTGGTACCCGCCGCCCGCCTTGCGCCCGGCCGCCGCCTCCAGCAGGTGCGGGTGGTGCGCGGGGACCCGCCCGCCGCCGCTGCTGCCGCCGCTGCCCCCCTCCGAGGCGGCGGGCGAGGCGGGCTCCGCGCCGCCGCCGCCAGGGGGCGACTCGAAGAGCGGGTCCCGCGCGGCGGCGGCGGCGGCGGCGGGAGCGGGCGGGGGGGCGGCGGCGGCGGGCGGCGTGCCCAGCCCCGCGGCCCCCGCCTCGCCGCCGGGCTCCGAGAGGTCCAGGAAGGCCTGGCGCAGCAGGCCCGCCCCGTCGCCCAACGAGCAGCCCAGGGCGCCGGGGGGCTGCGGCGGCGGCTGCAAGTAGGTGGGTACCGGCAGCCCACCCGGTGTGCGGGGCGGCCAGAACATGCAGAAGGGCGGGTAGAAGGCGGCGTCCTTCCTGCCCGGCCAGAAGAGCCCCGAGAGGCCGCCTCCCGCCGCGCCCCCGCCGGCCTTGTGGGCCGCCGCCCCGCCGAGGGCATCGGCCCCGCCGCCGCCGCCGTCCTCCTTTTTGTGGCAGAGGCCGAAGGCGGCGGCGGGGAAGCCGTAGGGGTGCGGGAAGAGCCCCCCGCAGCCGGGGAACTTCTGGAGCACGCCGCCGAAGGAGCCCTTGCTGGGCACCGGGATGACCGGGTAGCTCCGCGGGCTCTTCCCGCCGTGCGCCGCCGCCACGGCCTCCTGCAGCTCCTCGTCCTCCTCGAAGCGCGGCCGTTTCTGGTGCAGTTCGGGCGGGGCGGCCAGGAGGTGCGGGCTCAGCAACCCGCCGCCCACCACGGCGGCCGCCGCCTTCACCGAGCCCAGCGGGTGGCAGGCGGCGGGGGCGGCGGCGGAGGGGGCGGGAGGGGCGGGCGGCAGGGCCCGCTTGCGGCTGCCGCCGTTGAACATGGCCTTGACGTCCTCCCAGGCGAAGACCAGCTCGTCCTGGGGACTTTTGTCGGTGAGCTTGAGGTGACGGCGCCAGGAGTTGAAGTTGGCGGCGTCGGGCTGGGTGTACTTGGCGTCGGGGGTGCGGTGGGAGTGGAAGATGAACTTGTTGGGGGAGAAGTACATGCTGCAGTAGCTGCACTTGATGCATTTGGCCCGGGAGCTGTTGTAGCGGGCAGGGATGAAGCTACCGCGGCAACCCCAAGCGCACTCGTGGGACACGTCGAAGGCGAAGTTATCCGGCAATTTGGGGGGCCGGTTCTCCCCCAAGAAGGACTTACAGAGTCTCTCCGCCTCCCGTTTGGTGATCATACCGCAGCGGCGGGAGGAGATGGGCATGGCCCCGGCCCGCCGCAGGATCTCCAGTTGCACCGGTGTGCACTGCACGCAGGTGATGCCCAGGGCCACCCGCCGGTTGTGGATCTCGTTGTAGCTGAAGTTTTTAAGGAGGGTGTTGGAGATCTGCGCTAGGCACAACCGCTCCTGCCCGTCGATGACCAGGGAGACGATGGGGATGCCGTAGAGGATCACCTGCCCCACTTGGTTGGGCTTCATGGCGGCGTGGCCGGTTCTCGGCTGGTTCATGGGGTCCGGCGGGTACGCGTTGGACGGCGACGGCAGCAAGATGTCGGTGGGACCGGGCAGCGGGCTGGTCGCCATCGCCTCAGCACCGGGGGGGATGCTCTGCTCCAGCTGCGGGCGGGGAGGGGAGAGAGACATAGCGCCGTCAGCCGGGGACCCACCGGGGATGGGGGGGTCCCCGCCGCAAGCACACGCACCCCACCCACCCACTCGAGTCTCCCGACTCCGCTACCCGTAACGACCCCGGCCCCCCAAACCCACCCTGGCCTCGCCGGGGGTGTGCCCGAGGCTGCGGACCGCCCGCCTCCGCGCATCCCGGCTCCCCGACGTGCGCATCCCACCGCGGGCGCGGAGATGACAGTAAAATGAGCAAACCGCCCGCCGTAAAGAAGATGCTTCAACCCACGGGCGGCTCATCCCGAAACACGCAACGGAGACGTGTGTCCGCCTCCCCGTGCTGGAAACCCGCCGCTGCCCCGGGAAGACGTCCCGCGGAGCTTCCGCGCCCGCTCCGCGTCCTTCTGCTCGGCCCGACGGTATTTCTCCCTCCGCACCCCCAGGAACGGGGCAGCCGCCGCCCGCATGCAACGGGAAAGCGCGGAAGAGGAGTGTGGGGGGGGGGAAGTTTCGATGCTTTCCGCGGCCACCCGCGGATCTTCCCCGCCCGGCGCCCTTTACCTCCGCGGGCGCGCTTTTAGCCCTGCCGCCGCCGGGCCCTCCTCCAGCGGCCGCCGGGAGGGAGGCGCATCCCCGCGGAGCAGCGCGGCCAGCCGCAGCCTTGCCCTCGGTGCGGCGGCTGCAAGCGCGGAACCTCCGCGCCTCGCTGGGCGCGCGGCGGCCCCCCGTGGGCGCTGTGACGTCAGCGACCGGGGGGGGCCAGGGGGCGGTGAAAGGGGGGGGCGGCTCCCCCCATCCCTCCCTCCCTCCCATCCATCCCCGCACCGGGAGGGGATGCGGGAGCCCCGTCGGGGCCCGGCCTCCCGCCGCCGTCCCCCGGAGCGCTCCCCCGGTCCGACCCGGCTCCGAGCACGGTTTCCCAGCGAGGGGACGGAGCGGTTGAAGGTGGGATGCGTTTTGGCTTTTTTTTTGCCTTTTTTCGCCTTTTTTCTTTTTTTTTCCCTACGGTCTGAGCCCGGTCGCTTCCAAGACACTTAATATACAAATATAAAAGCCGCGTCTTTTCGGAAACGGTATATTTTAACGGATCTGTCCGAAATTACGGGGCAGGGAGGGAGGAGAAAGAAAAAAAAAGTTGATTTCTCGGAACAACCGTGTCCTCACGGGCACGAATAGCTGCTGCGACTCGCACTCCCCAAATCCCTACACTGGAGTGATTCACCAAAACCACTTTCAGAAGGACCCGGACCCAGATTCTCGCTCCCACAAAGAGCAACACGGCGCAAATGTGATTTTTTTTTCTAATTGCTTTATGCCCCCAATTAAGGGGGCGGGGGGAAAGACCCTAGCAAATAGTCTGCAGCACGGTAGCCGCGTCTGCCTCCCTTTTTTCGAAAGCAGGTAAATACAGTGCAGTAAAAACGTAGATTTTTCACCATCTACCCCCGAAAAGCACCGGTTACCTCGTGGGTCCCCACCGCCGCTCCGCGCGGCGCGGGGTGGGGACGGGGCGGCCCCGTCGCGGACCCCCCCCCCCGGCAGGAGGGAGCGGGGACGCCAAAACCGCTCAACTCGGGTCCTTTCCAGCGAGGAAAACCGTGGAACCGGCTAAAAACCGGGGAAATGAAACACTCCTTTCTAGCTCAAACGGGGAGGACATCTGGACCGTCGGGTGTATCCTAACGCCCCTCTGATTTATTTATTTTTTTACAAAAATGCTTCCATCTCTCTTTTTCTCTCCATTCACATGACCAATACCAAACCTTTGCGCACATTTAGCTACGAAAACTTGGTATTTGGGTTTTTTCCCTTGTCCTTCCCCCCCCCCCCCCCCCCGTTTTTTTGTTTTTTGGTTTTTTTTTGCCGGGCATCACAGATGCAGGCGAAAATCTCTGCACCGACCATTCCCAGGACATCCACGCTAAAGCTCACCGACTCTCTCCGCTTTTTCCCCCCGGGCAGCGAAACGGCTAAGCCCCCCCGGATCGCTAAGATCTTCGCTAACTTTGAAAATAATAATAATAATAAAAAAATCACACCTCTGCTTATTACTTCTGTCACTTCTTATTAAACCCTGCTCGCCCCCGTGCCGCCACTGTCACACGGATGTTTCCCCCCCCCTCCTTTCCCCCTCCCTCCTACTTTTTCCCGAGCCTCTTTTGCAGGGAGCCTGCTGCTTTCGTGTGAGCAATAGCTATAAGCCTCACATTGGTGACATTTTAATCAATGCTTCCTAGCCAGACTGACATGAATTTTACACTTCAAAACTCTCCTCCGCCAGCTAATTGATTCAAATTGTTTTATTGGTTAAACCCATGTCACACATTGTATGATCTATTACCACGCCACAGAGAAAATCTCCCCTCCTGTCTTCACTCCCTGGTCGGCATCAGGAGGGACGGGGTGTGGGGGGGACGGTTTTAGGGAGAAGCCGCCTGCTTTTGCGGGCGCTCGGTGCCTGCATCCCCGCGGCGACCACCCGGTGGCTTTTCCCCGACGGTTCCCGGGAGAACCTTCGTCCCGGGCTCTGAGCCCCGCTTTGGGAAGAAGAGGAAAAGCGGTTGCAGGAGGCAAGGGGATGAGCGGGTTTTGCAAAGCGCCTTCAACGAAGCAACCCCCCGAGCTCGGTCCTCGCAGCCCGGGAGAGGCTGAAAACGCAGGCTCGGTCCGGGAGAGTCGTCAATTGGCGTTTGCGTTTTACTTCGTGGTGATTGAACGAAAAAGCAAAACTAAACTTTTTTGTTCACCTGCTCGGTGCTATTGACCCCCTTGAATTCCGTTGGAAAAATTGAGTAGTTTCCTCTATAGGGAAAGCTGAAACCCGTGGGGACTGGATGTACTAGTCCCCGTGGAGGGGAAGGGGATGCAAGACCCCGCGTGTCGCACGGGCACTGCCCGCAACCGCACCGAGGGGCCTTGGCTCTCTGGAGCTCTCCGAAATGGGAACAGAGACTGACCCGAACCAGCACCTTAGAGAAGGTGCAAGAATATACCGTTCTCTACTTTTTTCCTACTTAAGCCTGTTATGAAACCTCGTGGGGTAGCACGACCCCATCACGGGCATGGGGGGTAGGGGGGGGTGAGCTCAGCTTGCTGGAGAAAGGTCAGTCCACCCAGGGGCCGGGCGGCTCCCGCAGGTGGCCCCCAGGCAGGCGAGGCCCGCGGGGTTGCTCCGTCCGCGGCCGGCCCCATCGCCGTTCCCGCGGGCGGCTAGAGCCCAGCCTGGACCCCAGGCAAGGGGCGGGAGGGGAATCCCGACCTGAGATGGGGTGTCTACACTCCCCCCGCCGGGTAGCTGCAGACCTGGGCTCCTGTCCTGATACCGCCTCCAATTACCGCCGTTCATTTCGTTATTTGCTGTTACCGTTTGCAACGGCTGGGTTGGAGTCACCTCCTAAGAGAGGAGAGGGGAAGATAGACAAACTTCTCCCAGAAGCTTGGAAGGGATAAACACGAGTCCTGGCTCCTTTTCCCTCTTCCCTTCTCTATCGCGATTCTGCCTTGGAGCGGCTGAGCGGGAGGCGACAGCAGCAAATCCTCTCGCTGCGGATTGCTTCATGTAAAAACAAGCAGCTGAGAAAAGCGGCCAAGTTTAAACCACCCCAACCCACCCTCACGGCCTTTATTTACTTCCACAGCGCTTAAATATTGTAGCAGAGAGGCCACGAGGAGTAAGATAACCTCGGTGCGTTTAAAAAACCACAAAGAAAACCACCCCCAACGCGGATCCATTCCCTCCTCCCACCCCACCACATCCCATTGAAACTTGCAGCCGTGTAAGTAGCAGACACACAAGGTATCGTTATAAAACCTCTTCTTCTAACAAAATTTAGGCAGCAAAGGAGGATTTTAAAATACTTTTGGGTAGATTTCGCTTGCGCTGTTTGGTCTAGAGCGAAGCTCTTTTCTAAGTGGTTTTTTTTTTTTTTAAATCGCGTTTTATTATATTAAGCAGAAAGCAGAGAGGGCATTTGGAATAGAGGTGGTCCCATCTGGAAAACCCCGGAGCTCATTTAGATCACATCACTTCGGGCTTTTGTCTCTGCTCTTGAATAACCCAGCTAGACACAACAAAAGGGCAGAGATCTACGTGGAGTTTTTCAGTGACAAGAGGACGCCTCGGAAGAGATGCATCTATAATCATAATAACGGGAGGGGAAAAAGACTCAACGCGATCTTCTCCTGGCTCTCTAAAGACACCGGGAGAGTTTAGGGATGGGGCATTTCTGGATAGTTTGATTGCCCTCCGGTAGCTGAAAGCCAGCACGGCGGCTGAAGGGAAGGAACCGAGAACAGCGTCTTTTGTCTGAGGGAGCTCTCTTAACTTCCCAATTTAATATACTCCGAGCCATCAAAAGCCGAGGTGGTCCTCGCCGAAGGTACGTGCAGACCAGGAGATGCAGATACCCCCGCCGCCACCCCCCTCCCCCTCCCCCCCCCCGCCAGCATCATCCTCCCGAATGGAAAAGGCACCAAAAAAAAAAAAAAAAAAGCGATTTTATTTCATCGTACGAGAAATGACTGGCAGCCCAGGAGGAGATGGGTGCTCCATATCCCGCTCCTCAGCGCTTAAAAACGCCAGTGCGTTTATTTCTGTCCTGCCTGGGGATAGGGTGGCGGGGAGAAAAAGAGCTGCAAGTTTAGATGTGGGTGAATTAACCCCCCGGGGGCAGGAGGGGAAAAAAAAAAACCCAAAACAAAAAATCCCAAACGAAAAAACACCTCAGCTATCGATTTTTCTTTCAAACGGATAAATTAAAGCGCCCTGAACATCTTCCATCAGAAACGTGCCTGCTTCGAAGTATTTAAACGAGCAACAAACTTCCACGGCAGAGAAACGAGGCCCCGACCGGGCTGTGATGGGGACAAGCGAGCCCAAACTTCCGAGGGAAACGTGACGTTATCGGGCAAAGAGCCATCACGTCAGTAAATAATTCAATTTTGCGTCTTTCAGAACCCAGTAACCTTGGGTGTCTTAGAAAGCAGATTGTACAAACAGGCAATTAAGATGAGCACTGAGACTTTCAGAGGAGATATAATGAACCAGCTTTAATTACTATCTTGAAATTAAAAATGTAATATACAGATTTAAATTTATTTTCACCTAAATTGTGTATAAAATTATATGGCTGCTTTTTTTTTTTTCCCAGGCTAAGAAACGAATTGCTACCAAGCTTGCCACTAAAAAGTCTGAAGTACTTTCCAAACCCTGTTCCCCAACACACAGTAATAATGATACATTTATCATTACTGATGACCACCCACTGGTTTATTAGTGCTTTGTTGCAACTATTACAATCAAGAGATTTCTTTATTTACTGTTAACATTCACTTAAAGCTGAATGTTAATGACTCTTCTGAATTCACCAAAGAGTTTTCCGTTATATTTCAGGAGTAGTTACGGTTTTGGTTTCAAAAACGGCATAAAAGAAGGAGAAATGCTGGGTGGCGGTTTGCTCCTGGGGTGGTTGTTTTTTTTTTTTTTGCTTCTTAAAAGGCTGTTTGAGAGGATTTATCGAAGTCGGATTTTCAACAAAGAGTTGCAAAAGCCTTGGCGTAATGCACGTACTTGACTGTAGCTAATTATGTGAGTATTTTATTACAGGAGATTCATTCATTATTGATAAATGTTTGCAGTAACTTCCTGCTATGTAGAGTTGTATTTTATGAGGAATAAACAACCTATGGGGATTGGGATTGTTTGGCTTTTACGCTCCTGCGCTCTTTGACAGTTCACATCACCCACTTAGGGGTCTGGCTCGTCACCTTCTCCCTCCCTACACCCAAATGCAACTTCTTTCCTCTTCCACCACCGCATCCCCCTCCTCCCCTCGACATGATTTCAGGATTATGTTAAAAAGTGACTTGCCGGGGAGGATACTCTACTATAGGCACGCTTCCGTAATGCCAGCTCTATATAGGCGTTTCTAAAGGGTTATATAGACCGCTATGAGCTCCTGCTTCGGGGCAGGAGCTGTGCAACAAGCAGGCAGCCCGTCGAGGAAGCGCTTGAGGGGAGAGGGCTTTCCCGAGAGCTCCCCGCTTCGGCTCCAGCTCTCGGACCCCCCAAAGCCCTGGGGGTGCAGCCAGTAAATAATAATAATAATTAAAAAAAATCTATTGTTTCCCCTGGCTTTTACACCTCAGAGCCACGGACAAAGCGGAGGAGACGCCTCTCTCCAGGCTGGTGGCCGCCTCTTATCCCACCTTTTCCCCAAAATTAGTCCCTTCCCGGGCGAGGAGGGTCGCTCCGGGTCGGAGAGGCCGAGCTCCCCGGAGGAGGGAGGCAGCGCTGTCCGTGTCCCGCCCCTGCCTCTTGTCGGCAGGACGCGGAGCGCTGCGCGGGTGCGGTGCTGAGCGGAGAGCTCCGCGCCTCCACCCCACCCCCCCGGGGGGGCCGGGAGGTCCCCGCTTTGGCCTTGGGGTCCAGTCAGCCCTGCTCCTCCCTTCCGATCTCCAAACCTGGCCCAAAGTTCATCAATTCGAAGGAAAATTAATAAAAATAGAAATATATACGCCTATCTATAAGAGAAGAGGGAAGGAGGAGCCGCGCAGCTCCCCCAAGCGCGGCTGCAAACCATCGCCCCTTCCCTCCGCTGCAGCCCAAACTTGCGGGGGGCTCCTCTCACCCACCGGGGCTCTCCCAGCCAGACCCTACCTGGTGCCGGGCAGCCGCCTCCCCCCCCCCCACCCCGAGGGGCAGTACGACCCTGCGACCCATCGCGACAGCAAACAACATGGCTATTTACTCTGGGAGGGGGAGGCATACACCTAAATTAGGAGGTTCACCCCCCCACACACCTCTCCATCCCACCCCAGCCCTACGACTTACCTGACCGCCCGAGCTCCATGGGCCCCCCGCCCCGGGCGGCGGCGGCCGGCGCCGGGCCGCGCTCCGCGGTAGCTCCGCTGAGCGTAAGTTTGGCTCCCGCCTCTGTCGCGGCGGCTGTATCGCGGGTGGGTCGGGTCTCGGACGCCTTCTAGCAGCCAGGCAGCGCCCTGCAAGCGGTGCGGGGAAGCCGCCCCCTTCCCCGGCCCCCTCCCCTTGCTGGGGGGGGGGGGAACCGCGGCCGCCCCCGGGCAGGTCCGCCCCGACGGCTGCGGAGGATGGGAGGGGGAGGTACCCCACACCCCCCCTGGAAGGGGGCAAGAGGGACCCTGTTGCAGGGACAGACTCTGCTTCCCCAAACTTCTCCCCCCCCTAAATTTCCCCTCTCCCCCCCCAATTTTCCTTTGCCTCTTCCCTGCTTTCGCCGTCAAAAAGGGATCTAGGCGAGCACCCTCCCCAACCGTGAGCGCTTTGCGGGACGGCAGGAGGGGTCCCCCCACCCAGCACAAGTGCCTGCGGGAGAGAAGGGGATGGGGGGGCACGGCCAGCCCCCCTCCAAAGCCCCCACACTCCCGCAGAGCCCCCGTCCCCAGCAAAGCGCTTCCCGCGGATCACTCGACGTGCGGAACAAGGCGGCTGCTTAAAAACACAAAGCCGGAGCCCTAATGAGTTCAATTACAATGTGGTAAACACATTGCCTCTACGCTTTAATTAAGCCGGCTGTCCAATTTTAACTCATTAGTAATTCATTAAGAGAACAGCCTTTAGCTGGCTGCAAGGAGAGGAATACCGCAGCCTGTGCAGTTACGCTGCGCGCATACCCCAAGGTATTGGGGGACGGGAGAGTGTGGGTGTGTCGTCGTCCCCCCCCCCTCCCCCCCGCAAAAGGGGCTCCTGATTCCCCAAAAGGGGATCACCCGTTGTCCCGGCCGCTGTGGGACACCCCTCGTCGGGTAAGGGGATCCGAAGGAGCTGGGATGAGGAGAAGGAGTCCTAGGGGTGCCCGGGACCTCCTGACTCTCTTCCCTAGGGAGAAGCCGGATAAATTGACGGGCAGGAGAAGGGATGCTCTACGCGGAGCCCCCATACCCCGTCTTTTTTTTTTGTTTGTTTTTTAATAGAAAAAAAAATTAACGGAGAAAGCGTTTAAAACGTATCTGGGCCAAGAAACAGGTCAAATTTACCCGAGCAACAAATTTGGTTTGATCCGTGAATCGCAGGGGTCTGCAGGGTTGGATCCTGCCCCAGGGAGCTGGAGGGGTGCTTGGGGACGGGAGCGATGCGAGGTGCCGGGGGAGAGGGGGATTCCCCAAAAAACACCCGTGCCAAAGCTTTCTCTGCCGAGCCGGGGCGCGTCCCGCTCCGTTGCTCCATGCGCGTCTCTCCGCGCTTTTGCGCTGCCAGGTGGGGGTTGCTCCGGGGGTCACGGCAGCAAAACGGTTTGGGAGCGGGGCCCGAATTTCCCTTCCCTTTGCTCCCGAGCTCCCGAGGAGCGACGACCCACAGTGTTCCGGGTGACCGTGGACCTGCTCCGAGCGCCGGGATGACAGTGGCGGAGCAGGGATTTAAGGTTTCCCGCTGCAGCGACTGCCCTATTAAGGATTAAAGTATTTTTACTCCGAATTGCGATGCCTGGGGGATGGCTTTGAGGGAGTCCGAGCTGGACACCTCCCCCCCCTTCCCCAAATTTTATCCCACTAGCATTTGCTAGTTTTTTATTATTTATATTATGAGCATAGTTACAGTTTTATCAAAGCTTCAACATGCTGGAGGTTGCATTTATTTTTCTAGACCGACTTAAAGGTTCTTTTAAAGTCCTTTTTTTTTTCTAGCTATATTTGACATTTAAAATTTGAATATGCAAAAAGGATTTAGCAGACAAGAGCTGATCCAGTCCGATCCCCCTTCACTAGTGCCAGGTGCTTCAGAGAAAGACACACAAAACTGCCAAAAGCCTTTCAGAAATAAGTTTGGGTGGGTTTTTTGTTTTGGTTTTTTTTTTTTCCCAGGCAGATTCAGAAGCCCTGATTATTAATTTTATTTTGCTTCCCTGTTTGGCTGGGCTCCTTGCAGTGTCCCCAGTCTGGCAGGGCTGCTGGGGGGCACAGGTCACTTCTGTCCCCCATCCAGACTTAGCCCCAGTTCCCTGGAAGGAAGCAGGGGCAGGACCTCCGAGCTACCGTGAAGTGAAAAGGGGGCTTCAAATTCCAGATCTGAGTTTTAAACGACTAAATCCCTCTGAAGAAGCCTTGAGGCAGACATCTCAAGAAGAAACCCTTAATAAGAGTCCCTTTCTTTGGGGAGTAGATTTTGAGCAGTTATCTCTTTAAAGCAGTTTTTCTTTTTTCAAATAGCAGGCCCGCTCTACAGTAGTCTTGATTTTCATTTGGCTCCAGGCTTGCAAAATCGGATTGTCTGGAATTAGGAGATTTGGATATTGTTCGTCTTGATGTCAAAGGACTTCCCCCCCCCCCAAAAAAAAAAAAATATCATAAATGCAGGATCAGGCCCAGGAGGAAGGAGAGTCTGTGGGCTCCCTACTCAGGGCTCAAAAGCAATGGTATTTAACCTGTTGCTGTGTTGTCATTATCACCTCCTTTTCATTACCAGATCTTTAAAAAATTGCCCCAAAAGCTAAAAGAATATTGCTTATCTATCTCCCCCACTCCTTTGTCTTGACTAGCAAAGCCCTGGCTTCTGGACACACAGGGGACAATCTCTCTCCAGAGCCTCCTGGTATAAATCTAAAAATCATCTTGAAGCCAGTGGGCTACGATTCATTTTATTACCCCAGTGTTAATCTAGAATAGGTACATAAAAACTGTTAGGACAATTAATCTGAATTAATTTCCAAAATGAATTAAATTAAATTGAATGAAGACCACCTGAATTCTGAATAAGAACAACCTTCACAGGGGTTTCATGCAGTTTAATTAATCCACTTTTAAATTCTCACCTTCAGCTAATTTGGGTTATTTTCCTGAGTGTCCCCACGTAGGCAAAATCTTAGAGGTAAACGTGGCTCAGGGGAATTCCTCTGGATTTACCCAGATGTAATTTAGAACAGAAATGTATCCTCTAATACTCTCTGACCACGGCACAGAAATGATGCAGAAATAAAGGATATATACCTTGTGCTGCTCCCTGAAGCTCAACTTCATAAAGGAAATCTTTTCCAATAATTTATCTGGACGTTTTACTGTTTCCTCTCACCCTGTACCTCTGCATGTATAAATGCCTGTGCGTGTGTATGTACGCTCACAGACGTGCACACTATGGATGTATACTCTATATGTCTTTGCTCTATTTGTTTAATCCATTAAAGGCTCTCCTCTGTGCACCTGAGACTCCCATTGAAGTGAAAGTGAAACTGGGAGCTAAAGAAACAGCCGGTTGGGAGGCAGGTTTGCGTTGCACCTTCAAAGCTGAAATAGGAAGACAAATGTGAAGTTCATGGCCACTCAGGGCCCAGCAATCTAAGACAAATTTACAAAGGCAAGGCTGTCTTTCAAAAAGCGAAGCCCCTTCTTCTGGCTAA
Source organism: Calonectris borealis (assembly GCF_964195595.1). Lineage (NCBI taxonomy): Eukaryota > Metazoa > Chordata > Aves > Procellariiformes > Procellariidae > Calonectris > Calonectris borealis. Next base: position 4,611,698 of record NC_134351.1, on the reverse strand, counting down.
GGAAGTTTCACCGCTTTTATAAAGGTTGTAGGTTGTAGGCGTGATTTTTCAAGCGATGTTGCAATATTATCGCCATGCCCTTTTAATGGTACCTGGTGAATTAAGGAGAGGGACTACAGCAGGAGGTTTCAATTCTCTCCTCCTAAAAAGCCATTTCAAGCAGTTTAATTGCTATTTCAGCATGTAAGGTAACTACACCAGCTACCTGCTCTTTTTAAACAGTTATTTTAAAGATAGAGGGAATTCTTTTTCCTTCTGAAATCAGTGGCTGTAGGACTCATGGGTTAAAGATCCCTACATTGCTTTTCTTAACTTTCATGAGCAGCTTTTGGTACTTCTGAGGTCAGATTCCCTTGGTCAGACCAGACTGCTCCAAGCAGGTATTTGTGCTAGAAGTCCCAGGCTGTCCTGCCAGGAGCCAATAGACCAAGCAAATGGAAACACTTTTGGGCACTGGATCAAGTTATGGTGAAGGCATCTGCTGATTTTTCAAGCCTGGAGTTCTCTGTTTTGGTCTGAAATAACAGAATCACTGAAATAACTCCTCAAATAATCGTATTTGTGGGGTAAGGTATAATGCTATGATCATGCCAGAGGACACCCAGAATGCTGAAATTTTACTCTTTAGTTCAATGAATTACTGCGTGACCTTGCAGAGAGCCATTTATAGACCAACATTTTAAAGATAAGCTCTCAAATAAGAGTGTCCTGTGAATAATCTGGTTTGCTGCCCATCTGTCCAGACTGGGCATTTCTGAAAAATCAATCTACTTTGGATTGGGATTTCTCAGTTGAGATACCTAAGTTGGAAAAATATGACCTCTTCTTCAATTTATGCACCTGGAAAGGGTGTGTGTGCGTGTGAATGTGTTTAGGGAGTACCATTCATCTGCCAGCATCTCAGAGAGATTTTATAAAATGTAGTTGAGTTAAAAAGTCTCTCATATCTTAGCTTTCACTCTCACTTCTTCATAGTGCAGTTGAAAATAATAAAAAAGCTCAATCGTAGCTAAAAGCGTCATTGAAAAGCTACATAAAATGAAAGATTCCCAAGAACTTAGAAACCACGTAGTAACTCCAGGATTTGATTGAGACATTTCCAGACTCAGTGAGACAGTGGACCGCTGCCAGTCTTTCCTCCTTGTCATCCAACTTTTAATTGCATGCACCGTAAAGATGCTGTGAAAGAGGTGCTAATTATTAGTCTGTGGACAGCTTTGAACTGGCTCTTACGGTGGTGTGGGCCCAGTGGTCTGCAGGAGCCAACTGGGAGCTACTGGCTTAATTAATACAGAGCCTGGTCCAACACTCATTGAAATGAATGAGACTTATTATTTCTAAAAGCCATTCTGGGCAATATCATAGAACACTTTAAAAATACATGAGAAGATCTACATTAAAGAAAGAACCATGAAACCCAGTGGGTGTCACCCATTCCATCTGTCTGTCCATCCATCCATCCACCCATGCTCTTCAGTGGAAAGATTATCACCATACTCAGTATCAAGGGCAGTTCAGTAATAGGTCCCGGGATGGTTTGGAGGCCACAGGTCTCCAACAGGCAACCAAGAGTTTCTGGATCACAGGGCAAGGACATTTGCTGAACTGACTTTGCAGTGTCCCAGCCGCAGAGTGGGATGCCTCACCTCATTTCAGATGTCCACACTGTCGATGTCCAACATTGTGATACTTCCCGGTCACATACACACCTATAGCATGCTGAGCACAGACCATTTCATAAAATCAGCTACTTATTAATCAAATCCCAAGCCAAAAGCCCCCGTGACACTGAAAGCAAGTCAATAATGACCATCTCCAATCTCTACCGTTAACTCAGCCAAGGGAGTGGATCCTGTGCACTTACCTCTCGGAACAATCCAATTTCAGTGTCACGGCCATAAGATCAATCCACCTTCTGGTCTGTTCCTTTCAAAAATTTGGAAGCATTTAAAGGAAAGCGCTCCTACCAATTTGTTTGTCAAATTTAGGCACCTAGCATCTACCCATCAGAGTCAATCTTTATAATGGACACAGGAGATTTTCAAATCAGGCGGCAGCATATTTTATGGCACCTACGCCTATTATAAAATTTCCCCAACTCATCTTGAATTTTTGATTAAAAAAGAAGGATTTTGTCTCATGCTAGCCTGTCCCTCTACTTCAGGCAGTTCAGGAATATCCTGTCGGTGATGAAATGTGTTTTGATTATATATGGAATAATTTGACATATATAATTTTAATACCACATTATTAACTGTAACCCAATCACGCAGCTGCCCTGCCCTTTGGATGACACACAGAGTTCATGTAGCTCATCCAGCCACTGATTTGCATTCAATACCACAAAAAATGGTTCTCTGAAAGCACTTGGAATTACTAAATTCATATGAAGGAAGATTTCTTTAAAGTCATGATATTCCCATGTCCAGTTATACAGCCTTTTGGTATCACTGCTATTATTCTTACTATCCAACTTTCTCCTGTTGTTTCATTTACTATTAGTACCAACAGCCTGTAAAGGTACCATCCTACCACATCCACCCAGAATCTTTCTCTGGCAGGTCCTGTTTCTGGTCGCTCAGGAACCAGTGTGTGCCTTTGAGCTCTTTCACTGTGAGATCCCCATGTTTACCTCTTCCTATATTCTCAAAAATTTTTTTTTTTTTTGGTCATAGTGGACACTCTTGAGGAGCCTGGAGTGAGAAGGATGGTTGCTCATGATACTTCAGACATGGTGCTCCCACCTCCTATGTTGATTACTGGGAAAAAGAAGAACAAAGCTCCACTCTCTGCTGCCCAGGGCTGAGACCATCTACTTTGTGTTAGTACTGAGTACAAACAAGAAGGTCCCTCATTTTTCAACCTATCAGCAGTAATAACTTCTCTTCAGACCAAAAGAGAAAAACCAACAGGGTTGGCTTTTGATAAGTAAGTATGTAAGCGGCAGCAGGAAGTTTTTCCCCCTCTCCTTCTGTCTATCAATTCAGATATTTTTTCATGGATTTCCCCACACATGTGCTACAGATCCAGGACAGCCCCTGCCTCACAGCCCTCTAACCAGCAGTTAGAGTTGAGGTCTTTCAAGAAGCAAAACAGGAGATGTGGTGGGGTAGGAGCTGCATGGATTCTCAACTCAAGTACCCCCAAATGATGGTCCTGGTTAACATTGCCAGGGTGAATGTCGAGTGGGGATGTCTGTCACCTCCAACCTCTGTCCTCTTGCACCCGTCTTCCTTCTCCAAAAGCTCATACTCCATATCCTGGAGCCCAGGGATTTCAACCCTTTCTCAGAGTCACCTCTGTCCCCTCAGTCCCTCAATACTACCCCTGAAATAGCCCCTGTGCCTCCAGGTCCAAGCCTTTCTCAGCCCCACAGCTCTTTCTTCTGCCTGATGCTCCCACCACCTCCCACCTAGGGTTAGGACCACTCACCTGGGTGAGCTGATGGCTTCTGCCTTGCCATCAGCTTGCCTAATCACCTCTAATTGCTGTTTCTTTTATTGCTGCCATCCCAATAATTATCATTTAGGTATTTCCAGAACCCATGACTTCAGTGGTGTAATAGCAGTTCTGAGGGGTAGAGAGTTTTCACCAGTAGTAGAATCAGTTTAATTCCCATGTGTTCCTCATCTCAACGGAGAAATGCAGAGAAGGGGCTTAAAAATATCTTCAGCTGCTTTTGCCATCAGGAAAAACCTGACAAGGGTTTGTCCCTAGCTTATCGTTGTGAGCAAGTAAGTCCCCATATTATGTACCTTAAATAAGGCCTTTTATTTCACAGCAATGCTAGCATACGTTGGTACGATGATGTTTAGAAATCAAGCAAGCACATAACTAATTTCAAGGGAGTACCATTACAGATTAGTTTGGCCCAGAAATTAAAGTGTTTCCCATCTGCTTTCATTCATGATTGTTAATTAATTGGTAGGTAATAAACACGGACACTAGTTTTGACAGCTCTGCAGCAGTAGAAACGTGAAGATAATATGGACTGGCTTTTCTGGTGTTATTTTATTAAGTCACAGTCCAATTCCCAGGAAAAAGCTGCTACAGAGAAGGTGTGAGAGGGTTTTTTGAAGAGGTGCCTTCAAGCCATTTGCAGTCCCGCTGCTTTTTGTACAGCAGGGCACCGTCCTTTGAGCCTGATCTTGCTGGTTTACTGTGGAGCTGACTCTTTTCACAGTTCCAGCCCAAAACTGGGGTGGATAGTTGAAGTCTTAGGCCAGGGTTGGGGTACACACCAAACCTGCAAGGCAGCCTGATTCAACTCCTTGCTTTGCTACCTGCTGTTACGTACAGTCTTGTGTAAACCATGCAAGTGGATTTAGCTCTCCTAGTATTAATTGCCCAAGTTCTTCCCAGAGCAAACCTAAGTGCCATCAATTCATCATTGTTGGGCAAGAGGAGGCACCTCTGGAGTCTAGATAGCTGCTGGCTTAGATAGCCTGACATTCACGTGGCTAAATTTGGGGGATATGGATTCATCCACAGAACAAATCCTCAAGGCAACCATTTAGAAATAGGATAACAATTTGGAGGGATCAGTGCCTTAATTCTAGTGCACTTCAGTCACATTAAGTGCACTAACAAGTGGGAAAGTAAATAATAATGACCATAAATAAGCAGAAAAGCACAATAAAAGTTGCTGGGGCGCTGGGGTGCAGCGAGGATGCAGATGGCTGGACAATGCACTGTGCTCATATCCCATGTATTTCTGTCCCAGGAATTAAACCCAAAATACTACCCAGTGAGACGCCCCCACCCCACTCTCCCCAAGCTCTCTGCTCCCCACTCTGCCAAATGCCACTTCTCCTGCAGATAAGGCAGATGTGTCCCCCTCGGGGAGCCAGGACAGGCGAGTGCCAGTCCCACGGGGACAAACTCCGAGAAGATCTCCTGGACATGCAGTCAGCCGCTGCTCACTTGAAGAGGTGGCACTTTCCCAAACCTCATTATCTGAAGAAACCTTATGAAGGCTTTCTTTTGGGCAAGTTTTAGGAAGGTATGAGTTACAGCACCTACTTTGCCTATTTATATTTGCTGCAGCCGAAGGGACAGAAAGACCATTAGCAGCTCTACTGGTCTTTTAACATTGGGTCTAAACACCCATAACCCCACAGGGCTTCACAGCAGTAGGAAAAGCCCCATGCTCATAAGGTCTCCAGCCGTTTATTACTTTTTTCCATCATGATTACCTTGGCTCCAGAAAGTTTTAATACCGTTCAAAATTCAATCCAGTTTTATTGACATCTCTAGTTTTGCCAAACAGTTAAACTGAAGCAGACGGCATGAATTTCAGTCAATCAATATTCATTTAAAACTGGACACCCATATGTAAGCATACTCTCTCCTTGGCAATGAGTAAGGAGGCTGAACAATCAATCCACACTTGTATTTAAACTCGGCGACTGTATTTTCAAAAACCCCCACATAAGGCAAAATTGAATGGTTGAATAAGGCAACATGTGATTTCTGTTATGTTATTATTAATAATTAATAATTCACTTAATAACACAGCAGGAGCCTAATCCAAAGCCCACTGATGTCAATAGATTTCTTTCCAGTGTGCTCAGTAGCACCAGAACAGACACAAAGGCCCAGGTTTTTCACGGTATTTAAGCACCTACCTCCCGTGCTGAACTCAAACACCTTTACCAAGCTGCCCTGCCGCTTCGTGGCCCCTTAACTCAGAAGAAGGCAATGAAGCGATTGCGGTATAACGTATGGTGAATAACAGAGCGCGGACCAAGAGTAATGTCCACGTAAGAGGGTTCAGCGCCATCGTTTTAAAGTTTGGGTTTACGGCACTGATTGAATATGCCCACCTCTTCTAATATGGATACACACGCTATATATGTGAGACTTGTGTTTATTCTACCATACTTTTACATAACATGCAGATTGCATGAATTATTAATAGCTCTCATATGGTATTTGCATCCCCATTGTAGGCTCTGGCTGTGTGCAATCAGGGGCTGATGTGTAAAAGATAAGAAGATTCAGGAAACGCCAAGCTGTTAAGTTTATTTAAAACTTTCCCTGGCCTTTTCCTGGCTGCCGTTAACATCTTTAAGGCAGCTTCTGAGAAGTCCCGTGACAGCCAGACACCCAGGACCGGGACAGCTGGACCTTCAAGCAAATATTGTTGTTGTTATTATTACCGTTTTGCCTCCCTAATTAACCAGTTGGGCACTTGCCAGCTCTTTATATCTATATTGTAAGGGTTGTTTCCATTGGGTTTAGGCAGACAGTCTTACTTTAAGATCCTTATTGATCAGCTGCCATTCTCACGTGGTTAAAGCACTTCTCTAGGGGAACTCTCTCGTGTTTTAAGTGCACACAGTTACTCTCATGACTGGCTTGTAAACAGGTTTTAATGGGGCTATTAGTGTAAAAGGACAGGAAACTTTCAAAAACAGCCTTTTAAATATTCATGAAGATGTTTAATCTGGTGCTTAATCACCACTGTTTGCATATCGCAAAAGGGGGGGGGGGCAGCAGTGCTTCACTATCAACAGGGCATTAATAAACGCTTTTAGAGCCGTGATTAATGCTCGAATGACAGCCAAACTTTTAACAAAGCACCCCTTGCTTTTTGCAGAACAGCTCCCCAAAATGGGTGTCCAAGGAGAGCGTTAGTTCCCAGGAGAGGTGTGTCAGGGCTGGGTTCTGCTCTTGCCCACGCCGAGCATGGCTGGATGCGTACCTTCTGCTCCACCGGACCGGCCATGTGTCCCCAGTCCTGACCGACCACACATGGGCATCAGGGTGGACATCTCTGCCTGAGCGGGGGGTCTATAGTCCCAGGAGGATCACCCGAAGATCCCATGTACGCAGGTGGGATGCGCCGTGTTCTGTGGCTGTCCCACACCAGGGTTGGATGGACCCTCCAGGAGATGCCAGTTTCCCCCCACTCCTAGCAATGGATTAATGTTTTCTTTCCAGCAAAGTTCTGTGATGTACGCTGGCGGAAGTGGTGCAAGAGCATGAAAGACCCTATAACCAGTTTAACCAGTGCTTTTGTCCCAATGTCCCATTCTCTATAACCCCTCCTGACCTTTTCTGGCCGTGCATGTGGTCATACCCGTTAGCTCTCTGCTCTGATCTGCCCCAGGAGCCTCAGGGCTTGGGTAAAGGAGGAGTGAGCTAAACATAGAATTTCAGCCCAGCTTCCGTGTTGCTTTGAGGGTGGATTTCAGCAATTTTTGTAATACGTGCTTTATTTTTGTTTAAAAAGTAAAGGCGGAAAGGATAGCATTTCCCCAGTGGGAAAGACTTCATGCAATTTTAAAAATGTGCATTATTTAATCCAATAGGCATTAAGATGCCTTGAGCTGTTAACACCTGTTGTGGAAATCCATAATACACAGGCTTAAAAAACCAACAACCCTGAGAGACCCATAAAGGTACCTGCAGAGCTGTTGTCGCCTCTTGTGTCAATGAGTACTTAAGGACCCTGAAATCTGCGGCTGAACTCACTTACTGAGCACGTGCTTTCTCTTTAGCTCCAAAAAAAAAAAAAAAAAAAATTCCTTAGGATAATTTCATTGAAAAAAAGAATAATGAATATGAAACACCAGTGAACTGCATTTCTTACACAAACCTCTCATGCATTTTTCATACATTTCCCCACCCAGACGCCTAAATGCACCAGCTTATAGTCTACGGTACTACCTTGTAAAACTCCATGTAAAACTTCAGCCAGCATCTTTTTTTATGCCTTCACACACTGTCATTTAACAGCACATGTCAAACCCAGGCAGCTTGCCATCAGCTGGCGAGGTCACCTTTGTCTTCCACAAAAGTAGATCAAAAAAATAAGATTCCCGATAGGAAATGCAAGGGGAAAACAAAAGTCCCTGGGGAAGGTGGAAGAAACTCTTCATGTGATCTCACTTTAGCAAGACCTGTGCTCACTTTCTTTTCATAATCAATAGGATTGTGAAGTCCTGGCTGGGCTGAAGCCAGTGAAAGTTTTGTCACTGATTTAATGATGGGATCCCTCTAATGGGACCACCTAAAATTTAGATCGCTGCCTTCAAGAAGTGTCTGGTGCCATTTGAACCCCTCCAGGGTATGTTCCTTGGCCTGTCAGCTACCCTGTTGACCCGTGTCAGATTGTCAACCCCACATGGATGTTTCTCCCATTCTGGGATGTCTATCTAGCACCACGCATGCCTTTTAGACAGCTGAATCAAGCCTGAGGAGTCGGGGCTACATCTGTGTTGCGGAACTTTTTTGGAGTGATGTATCCAAGGCAGGTAATGTGACCCATGGTTGAGGGACATGTATCTTCGTTGTCTATGATGCAGCGTTTAGATGATGCATGTAGATGGAGAGGTGTCTTGCTCTTGTGGCTGGAGACATGTAGGTGTCCACATGTGCACTGGGGTCCCAGCTCCCAGCAGAGCCGATGGAGATGAAGGTGGTATAAGCAATTGATCTGGTTGCCAAAACATACGTGTCTACTGCCACGTGAGATATCCAGGGCTATCTGGGGTATCACATATGAGAGGATTGTGAGGGAGCAGTGTCCTTCTGGAGCAGGAGCTAAGGCCAGATGACCAGGGTCCCCTCTGACGTGGCTGGACACTTGCATTGAGGCAGCTGGATCGAATCCCACGTGTCTGCATGCGGAGCCAAATCCCACCCACTGGGTTGATCCCACACAGCCTGAGCTACATGAGATGGGTCCCACCTTGCTGCAGGGTAAGACAAATCCTACAGCTGCAGGAGAGTTTTATCGTAGGGATAATTAGAAACTTTCCTACCTGCCTTTATTAACTAAATAATTTTATAATTAGTTTGCAGCACTCGAGCCATTTCAGCAGCAGACGTAGAAATCTCCGAGGAAGGCAGAGAATAACAAGATTGTTTATTCATGGATCCTAGGAACTTTTTCACTGTGACTGTCTCCCGTGGTGGACTCCTTGGGGACAAGTGAGAATTTTAGCAATTTTATGAAATCTTACTTAACAGTCTGCCGACATTCAGATGAGAAGCACAATAGGCAAGAGGACAGGAGACACCATCCAGAAGAAAGTCAAAGGCAAAGTTGTCATTGATATGAGGAGAGCCATGGTCAGGCTCAGACTGGGAGATCGTGCTGGTTGTGGTTATATGCCTGGCACACCATCCAGGGAGACTACTCCAATTAAAGTTTTGAAATCAGAAATTTTTTACATCAGAACATAAGTTAGATGTTTTTCAACGTTTTTCTTGGTTTCTAGACAATTCTGTCTCAGCAAGGCACAGGTTAAGTACCATTTAGCTTTCCCTTGAGTTTTACAGTTGGCACTTAGGTGCGTATGGCTTTCTTGAAAAGATCTCATAGCATTTACAGAATAAGGTTTTTGGTTTGGCAACACAACTAGACAGGGCCTTTTCTCCCAGGCATATCTTCAAGTAAAGCTGCTCAAAATTATTCAGACAGAAAGTTGGAAGGTGAAACAATAGCTGTTCCTTCTGTTTTGTAAACAACATCTAACTATTATTTTTTAATCAACATGACTTTGATTGAGAAAGGTATTACCATTTTTCTTCTAGTAAAAACAGAACCTCTTTCTCCCTGATTTTGATAGAATTTCAGTGAATTGCTTTGGGAAATATGTCAGTAACAAATGTTGGAAAAATGCAAGAACTGAATCTATTTCAAAACCTGTGGAATTAAAGAAAGGTGAAATTTTGATATTTTCAACAAAAATGCTGCTTTTCTCCCAAGAATGTAAAAACAAACGTTTTCCCAGGGACATCAGGAACACACGGAGTAATCCTACTCAGCCAGAGTGGTGACTCTTTACACTCACTTCTGAGATCCATCACGAAACTACGCATTGCATTGGAACAACAAAAAGAGGAGAAATTTCAAAGCTGTGTTTCTAGCATGGTAGCAACCCCCAGAGATTTTCCTCTCAGTTAGGTGCTTTGGACCAGCCTAATTTCATTGGCTTCTGTGGTCGTTCCTGACTGATAATCATGGCGTTGACCAACCTTGTTTTCTCCATCCCACGTGCTTTGGGATAAGTCCATGGCTCGCTGCCCTAACTCTTCCTCATTAAATGAGGTCAGCCGTTCATCATGCAGGCTGCACAAGGAAGCAGGGTGGGGAACAAAATAACCCAAATGAGAGGACATCCTCATAGCTGTCCTTGCACCCGCAATGACAAAGGGCCCAACTGGGTGGAAAGAACCCAAAGAATAGAGCAGTTTTGGAAAGATCCCTAAGTAGATGTTTATTTTTAACCCTCACACCCAAGCCTGAAAGATCCTGTTCTTTCTGCTGGAGTCGTGTATTAGTGCTCCAGCTGAGGAACATGCATTAACAACTCTTAGTCTCTGGTATTGAGCATTATGTCTCATCTTTGAAGTCAGATTAATGGAGATTAGTGGTAGCACTTAAGAGTTTAAACATCATACTGACCCAAATTGGTTGTGCAGGCCCAATGTATAATGTTGCACATGCAGGGTTCTTAACGTCCAGAAAGTGATTTCACTAATTGTTTCAGAGAAGAAAGCTTGTGTTACTTGCTGCTCTAATCCTGAGATACCCCCCCACGCTTTTCACATCCACTGTCAAACACATCTGGTTATCCATCTACATAAGTATCCATTTAATAATCAAAGATCATTTTGTTTTAGCTCCACTTGGCCTGTCTGCTTGCCTTCCATGAAGCAAAGGCAGAGTGATTTCATTCATGCCTCTGCTCTGTCAGATGTCTGCTCCAGTTCCCACTGGGAGTGACACTGGACTTGAGGAAAGCACAAAAAAAATAAACAGGCAAAGCACTACAGAAACTGCTGCACTGTATTAAAACAAATGGTTTTAATTATTTTAAATGAGATGTCTTGGCATAAGCCATGCAGAAACTAAAAACAGAGGAAGCAAAAATATTCTTGTTTAAGACTACAGAAATGGAATTGATCCTAATAATTCAAGTTTATTTTTGTGCAATAATTAAAGAAAACCTCTTGCATTTCTCTGGCTGTGTGACCAAAAACAATTTGGAAACACACTGAACTTTTCAAGAAATCATTCAGTTAGTTGGATTTGGTCCTGATGCTATAAAAAATATGAAAGAATAAAAGAAAGGCACTTTCCCAGTGTTGCTTTTAGCAGTTCCCATGGGACTGTCTACTGATGTCAGCTGGTTTTGGATGGAGCGCTAAGAAGAAACTCTCATTTCCTTGTTCTTGGGCCCGGCAGCCCTTGGCTGGCTTGTAGTCTTTGTTCGTCCTCAAGGCTCTGCAGAAATATCTGGGACCAAGATCCAATTTATGCCCATGTTTCAATGAAGCAATTGTCCTAATGTATGTGACCAGCTTCTCCATCCAGTCAATGGAGGGACATAGATGTCTTTGCAGAAGATTGAGCACCTGAGTTAGGCAGCCAGGTTCTGCCTTGGTTGGCTTTCAAGAGCACCTGCCCCTCTCCACTAGGCAGAAGAGGAATTTATGGGCTTATTTTAAGAGGACTCCCCCTTCCCTAAATAATGAAGATGGAGGTATCCGAGTTAGGCAGACTAAATCACCAAAGTGACGTCTTCTGGCTCTGCTGAAGAGCAGCAAGTGTCAGAGTGCCATGGTTTACTGTCTCCTCCCGGTGACTGGCCAGATGTGTGCTCTACTTGAAATTAAATTAACCCAAGTCCAGGAGACAAATTCCCACCTCTCTCAAGAACTGCTCAGGCAGCACTTTTAATAGCTTACGTCCATCTCTCCAATAACATGTTAGAGACTACCCTTCCAATACGATCTCAGCGAGGAGACCGCTACCTATTAACCATCACCCCTTCCTGCAGCACCTGGGTTTCTCCCTTGGGGTTTCTCATCGAAACACTGACCCATCCTGACCCTGTTTAGCTATTGAGATCTGACAAGATCACAGCCTGAGGTGGTATGGCTGAATTTACATGTGCTTAACAAATTGCCTGTTCACTCAATTACATTTTATTTAATCATCTGTAATCATATAAATTATGCCTGATGGTAGTAAATGTTCGTGTCAGTTCCTAATTACAGATTGATTAATTGACTGTGGTGATTTGTATTACTTATATAAGAATATATGAAGATGATGATAAATTATGATTAGTATGCAACATTTCATATGAAACATAGCCAGAACTAGGGGAAACTTTCCTCTCTTTGACACTTATGTTCAGTGTATCAAAGGTGTTTTGCATTATCCCATGCCCCAAACAGGGACACGTTCACTATATTAAAAAAAAAAAACAAAGAAAGGAGAAATACGGTGTGTGTTGCTTTGCGTCTCAGATGAAGCTTCAAGCAAATAAAAAGCTCTTGAAAGTTTTCCAGCCATCAAGAACTTGCCTGTCGCTTTCTACTCACTTCAGTGTTGATCTCACCAACTCAGGTTTTAGTATGAAAGTCAAGAAAGTGGGAGAAAACATTCTGCTGCTTTGATTTGGATGGAATAAACCCCCTTGCTGTATAGTTTAGCTTGGTCACACTGCTGTTCTGACAATTGCTTCAAGTTTGGAGGGCTGCTGGTATAAGCCCAGATTTGCCACTAAGGAGGAATATCCTTTGCTGAAGAACATCTACTTTTCCAGAGAAATGTTGGGCAGATGAATGATTTGTTAAGAGCTCTGACCCTCAGGGAGATCCTGCATTGTCTTAACCCTTCCAAGTTCATTTCTTAAACAGAAAGAAACCCAAACCACACAGAGGATTTCACCAATGCCACACTTATTTTTCCCAAATGGCAACACATCTGAAAGCCAGATCAAGACTTAAGTTTTGCAAAAATTCCCCATCTCCGTGATGCTTTTGAGCACAACCTGTCCTGTGGCTGTTTGCAGTCCTAGTTCAGAGAGTATAGACTTGCTGTGTCTCTGTTGAAAATATTCTTGTCTTTTTTTTTTTTCCATAATTAATTTTATTTATATTTATTTATTTTTTATTAGAATGGGAGCAATTCAAAATTCTCTGAGTTTGCAGGGAGCCAGGAGAGGGGAACCTGGTGGTTTCCCACATATTCATACATGGGATTCATTGGCTTAGTGTTTCACTGTCAAGACAATACCATGAAAGCCTCCCAGTCACAGAAGCTGACCCTTTTCCCCATCATGGTCTTATGATTTGGGTTCTCTCCTAAGAGAGCTGTTACCCTACCGATGATCTCAGAACACTCCTTGTTTGGTGTGTTGCTCACAGCAAATATTCTCTGTGACCAGAAGAGTCTGGGCACCCGGCTTTGGGTTTGGCTTTGGCTAGGGTGGAAGATGGTGAAGACTGGACATTGCAACGCTCATCGCAGCAGGACTGCCCTGCTATGAACGACTCTTGCAAGACTTTCTGGAAATCTCTTACATCGTAGATCTCATTTGCATTTTTCATGACCATATCAGTCATGAATGCACTCAGCTGTTTCTTCTCAGTCATTCCCAGAAGATACCAGAAGTTTTTTGACTTGTCTGTCAGCACTGCTACTCTGTTACTGCTAATCCGGTTCTCAGGGTTTGCCGTCTCCTCCCGCACAGCATGTCAGTCCTCCCCAAAACGATGTCTTTTGCTTTTTCGGAAAACATCATTAGAAAATGTCTACTTTTTGTACCAAGGTCACTCACAGACATTTTAAATATGACTAGTGAAAAAACGATCCCTGAGGAGCTCCACTAACAAACCATCCCCAGTCCAGCACTTCTTCTGTTACTAGAGACTCTTATTTCCCCCACAGGTAAACAGCTTACAATTTTCTTTCTAAGCCCCAGTTTCTCCAACCTCACTAATCCAGCTAATCCCTCTCTGAAGCAAGGATAAGTGACACCTATTTCATTTCCTTTTCTAAAAGTTAGGTCTTTTATCAGAGGAATATGCTAAACACAAGTGACACTGTCTATCTTTGGAAAACCCCAGTTATATTTAAGATCACAGCACGACATCTGTAGCCATTCTTCCCTCCAAATTTTGTTCCGGTTTTGTTACCTTACTGAGGTTAAAGCACTTTTTAAACTGTAAAATTAAAGGTCTAATTTACTTTTCTACCGCTTTGTCTGCTCGAGGGTAGGAAGGCTCTGCAGAGGGACCTGGACAGGCTGGATCGATGGGCCGAGGCCAATGTATGAGGTTCAACAAGGCCAAGTGCCGGGTCCTGCACTTCGGCCACAACAACCCCATGCAACGCTACAGGCTTGGGGAAGAGTGGCTGGAAAGCTGCCCAGAGGAAAAGGACCTGGGGGTGCTGGTTGACAGCCGGCTGAACATGAGCCGGCCGTGTGCCCAGGTGGCCAAGAAGGCCAACGGCATCCTGGCCTGTATCAGAAATAGTGTGGCCAGCAGGAGCAGGGAGGTGATCGTGCCCCTGTACTCGGCACTGGTGAGGCTGCACCTCGAATCCTGTGTTCAGTTTTGGGCCCCTCACTACAAGAAGGACATGGAGGTGCTGGAGCGTGTCCAGAGAAGGGCAACGAAGCTGGTGAAGGGTCTGGAGCACAAGTCTGATGAGGAGCGGCTGAGGGAACTGGGGTTGTTTAGCCTGGAGAAGAGGAGGCTGAGGGGAGACCTCATCATGCTCTACAACTACCTGAAAGGAGGTTGTAGTGAGGTGGGGGTCGGTCTCTTCTCCCAAGTAACTAGCGATAGGACAAGAGGAAATGTCCTCAAGTTGCGCCAAGGGAGGTTTAGATTGAACATTAGGAGAAATTTCTTTACTGAAAGAGTGGTCAGGCCTTGGAACAGGCTGCCCAGGGAAGTGGTGGAGTCACCATCCCTGGAGGTATTTAAAAGACGTGTAGATGAGGCCCTTAGGGACATGGTTTAGTGGGCATGGTGGTGTTGGGTTGACGGTTGGACACGATGATCTTAGGGGTCTTTTCCAACCTGTATGATTCTATGATTCTATGATTCTATGATTTGTATCTGGGATGGAGATTCTCCAGTGCCTCCACCTAGACTGCATTAAGCTCTCCATCATTTTCTTACATCTCAGAGGTGGTAATTACCATTTTTTCTGCCTTCTTCCTCAGTGTCCAGCCTGCCTGTCCTGCCACACTCAGCTGCACCCCCTCCCTGAACGCTGAACAAGGTCTATGGTTGAATGTTGAGAAGCAAAACTAGTGTTTGTCTGACAGTCACCTGATAAAAATCTTTTCTTTAAAAATGTCTCCACTCCCCTGCGTCCTCCAGGAACCCATGTACACTGACTTGCAATGGTCTTTCCCGATGCTTTGCCAAAGTGGGTGTCTATCCTTAGATCCACAGGATGGGTGACCACATTTTGGCCATTGCCCGTTCAAGGAGGCCTTCTCTGAGCTGTTACTGTGATGATTTGTGAGATATCAACTCTTGGGAGAAACATCCAAGAGAGAAACATCCAAGAGAAACATCCAAGGAGAAAATTCTCCTTTCGTCCTCTTCCAAGAGGAGTCTCTGTCCAATCCACAAAGGATGAGTTGGAAGCCATCCCAAACCCCTAATTCCTGAGAGCCAAATAACTTCAACAGCTTATTGTTCTCCTTCTATTTGACAAATCTAGCAATTTTGGTTAGTATTAGTAGTCACGACGAAGGCAGCCTGTTTCTTACATCAGAATTTTGTCCTCTAAAATGAACATGTTATTGGTTCAAACAGGGTAAGTAACATAAATCCGTTATCCAGAGAGTAAGCCTTTTAAGTAGATCTATCTGCTCATATTCTACTCTGTCTGTCCATCTGCTGTCAGTGTTAAACCACCCTGGACGGGTGTGTGAGATCATAGCTTTTACCCGGGATGTGTCTCAGCATCCTCCGTTTTGACAGAAGACGACCTCTCTGCAAGGATGGGTGCTCCTGCAGCGTGGGCTCTCTCTCCCCTGAGTCCCTGCGAGAGGCTGGGCAGTGCAGGGAGGTATTTTAGCAGATGACACTATGATGATTTTCCTCCCAAAAGCAGAAATTATCTTGGGTTTTTTGCTATTTGCTTCCCTTTCTCTGTATGACACCGTGGCTTTTTCTCAGATGCCTGAGCAGAAACTGTCCTGGTGGATGTCTGCATCTCACTGGGACCTTTCACTGCAAAGCAGAAACCCTCATTCTGCTGCCCATGTGAATGTGATCTTGGATAAATTACTTACCCATCAATGCCTTGGCTTCCTTACCAGAAAAATCAGTACAAAACCGATTACCCGGTGATGTCTATTTAGCTAATGCTTATAAAGAGCTGAGGGACCCGGGCATGGAGTACGCAATAGAAATATCTACCATGTTGCTGTTGCTAGCGTGGTCACTTACATTCCTGTGTGTAAATAAATCTTGAAGGGGAAAAGCCTTTGGGATGACCGGGGAACACACAAACGCTGGAAATGTCTCATCCATTTACGGTGATCTGAATTTCTAAGCTGGAGCGTGAGCGGAGTTGTTCTGTTTTATTTTCACTTAGGCCTTTAGGATTATGGTTTTATTTTCAGGCTTGACTGTGTGCCCTTTGGGACAGAAAGCATCTTTTTCCTCCGTGCTTCTGCCCTGCAGCCTGTCCCAGATGTTGTTGCTGGAGAAAGGGGCACCCAGGAGGGACCGGGAGACTTCTCCACTCACCCACCCACCTCCCCATCCATTCACCTCTCGGTTCATCTGTCCACTCATGTGCAACAAACTGAACCAAACTAAAAAAACCCTGAAATTTCCCTCTGGCTTTGTGTTCCCTCAGCTCAGGACCTGCCAACAGACTTGCCATAATTAGCTCCTTTTACAAGTTTAACAAGATCCCACCCTTCCTTTTTTATGTGCTTGCCATGAACAGGGCGGAAAATGCTACCCGGCAGCTCAATAGACATTTCCATAACCAGCTGTTTAAATCACGATAATTGTTTTTACAAAACTAATCTGTGCGGGCAAACAAAAAGATGCACTTTTTAAAAATGCTGTAGATCTGTAGCTGATGCGTTAGTATCAGTTAATTCTCATAAAAGGTCATTGATGGTGCGTAGGGCGAAGTGGAGGACTGGGCGGGCTGGGTTGGAGAGAGGCGGTAGCCGCATGACTGATGTGCAATGCTCAGGGGTCAGCGCATTACAAAATGATTCTCTTCAATTATTTACATCCCTCCATCTATTGTATGGTGGGCTTGGGCCTGCTGCAAGGAGTTTCTGCTGTCCTTACGCTACTCTGCAGGGTTTTTCCTTTTCCCCAGGAATGGCATTCATTTAAATAAAAATTGTCTTGTGTCCTGTCCTATTTCCCGTGACCGATGAAAATTCGGAGAGGAGGGTGGGTGGTTCCGCAGCAGCCGTTCAGCGTTGGGAACCCTGTGCTCCCTGGCATCATGACCGGTGCACGTAAATCCTGCGAGTCCATCCTGTATGAGCCCCTCGAGAGGAGATCCCATGGTGCAGTATAAAAATGAGGCTGGGAAGAAAGATTAAGGCTGCCAATTTCATAACCAGTGATCTATCCTTGTTATCATCAACAGCAACAATGAAGAAGTTTAAATGCTTCTCTCTCCCTCTCCCCCTACCTCCAAACCTTCAGCAAAAATTCCAACTTAATTCTTTTTTTTTTTTGCTGATGGCAACAGCATCAGGCATGCTATATATCAGCCGTGATATATAGCCTTACGAGCTGACTGTTGACAACTTATGGCTCTTTTGTCTGGGTTTGCCTACTTGGCTGTTTAATTACGTGAAGTGCCTGTTGTCTGTGCGACGTTCATACCAGCGGCTGCTGGAATTCATGGATGATGCTATGTTTACATCAGCCATCAAGCTGATATTCAAACACATTAGCATGACCATAGTGCAAAATATATGGTAGGTAGAGTTGCTATTGCAGTATTTTGGTTCATCTACATGAGCTAAATTAGCCAGAAGAATATTTCTTAGAACAAAATGTTTCTCTTCATGCTTTCAATACTCTCTTGCACCCTTTTTTTTTTTAATGTTGATGGAATTTAAGTTATTGACCATAGCAATTTTATTTTTGATGCAAATAGCAATTAATAGAGAAGACATTAAAGAGAAGAGTCCTGAGATTTTTATGAGTATAGATTACTGTAAGGCTACATCATAAAATGAATACAGCATGCATAAAGGTCATTATAGCTGTAATAATGCTGTCCCAACGTACCCCTTTCATTCTGGAGGACTGAAACTTGTTACCAAACCTAAATGAAAAGCAAAGACGTATTTCTCAGACCTCTGTTATTGTGACATTTTAAAAATGAACCCTGAATGGTCTGGGCACCATTTTTGTTAGTATTGTCCAGGAAACTATTTTCCCATCACTTTATTTCCTGAAAGATAAAAATTTAAACATGGGAAGTGGCAGAAATTTTGAAAGAGAAAATTTGGAATTTGTGATACAAGTGTCACTGATGTTTTTAACAAACTTTATGCAATCATAGCTAGAGGCCCTTATTGGGGTCAGTGTCTTGTACTATCTAAAGGAATAAAAAAGCCTGGGCCAGAAGCTTTATTTCGTGTTTCTGCTCTCTTTAATCTACACATGGTGCTTGTGAAATGATACCAGCTGAGTAGACATCTTATCTGCTGAGAAGCTGGATAAAGCGTTGTCTTAGGTTTACTCAAATGAGCATGTTTCCCTTTTTTGCCATATTTGAACCAAAATAGAATTTCTTTTGTGGCTTTGCATCTTTGCATACTCTTCTAAAATGAAAAGGAGGCAGTTGAAATGAAAATTGAAAAAAAAAAAAAAAATTTGAAGCCTGCTAATTCCACTTGAAAAATGAAAGATGCTGGTTTTTTCCTGAAATTTTGGGCTAGGTCTTTCTTGTGTCTGAAAGAGTCACTCAAATTCACCATGAGTGTGCCAATATTATTGGTTGCCTTCCAGTGGTGTTATTTTGGTATTATATCTTAAAAGAAACTCTTTCTGCTCTACCTGGGACCCAAATCTGTCCCATCTCACCTCCATTTAATATCTCCTGTCCACCCTTATCTCTCGTGTCCTCCCTTGTTTACATGCAGCCCAAACCTCTCAGTGGCAGAAGGTGATGGCCTTTCATCAACCATCCTCATGGTGGCACTTCTGGCAAGGCCAAAAGTTGACCCCCCACTTTGGGACAACCCCGTATGACCACACTCTAGTGGATTTAGAAACACAGTTCCTATTAGCCTGCAATAGGATTTAAGCCCTTAAATCACTTTATCCTAAAAGGACTTAGGAGCACCTCTACTGAACATTGCAAAACTTGAGCGATTTTCACTTTCAGAAGTCACATAGGTGCTACGGGCTTGTCTTATGGAAAATGAATATAATGTAAATCCCAACAGCCTCACTCAACTTCAAGGACAGAGCTTGGTTCAAGCCTTGCAATGCTAAACAAAGCGATGCCGAAATACCTTAACCTGATAGAAAAATCCCAACTTGTATTCTTATCCACGTATCTACAAATGCTCATTTCCCATTTTAATCTCTGTCCTGAGGATGAGCAGGCATAAGGCATATAATTTCAATTAATCTGAGATCTGCCAGTATAAGAAGCTATAAAAGAGCTTATTATTATTTATTTCTCCAGGCATTTTATTCATATACCATTAGAGAGATATAGCTAAACGTACCTCCTATGTCAATGGTAGTACTGTGTGAAATAGCGAACATTAAAAACCCATAGGAGAGGTTATTGTGTTAACATCTGATGGAGGTCTCAGTAAAATGCTTGGGTAGTGTTTCATCTGAATGCCAGAGAGCAATGTACAGGCACACGGCTATACAGACTGTCATCCATAACGTGGGGCACGGTTGGGTTTTTAAAGTGACCAACAACTCTGTCCACCGATGTATTCGGCACCTATTGTGCCTGTCATCTCGCTAGATCCAGCGTGACATGAAGATGCTCTACCTGTCTGCTGGAGGGGGTGGAAAAATGTCAGAAGTGCTGCCTTGTTTTTTAAACTTTTGAACAGTGTGGTAGGTTAATTTGGAGTTTTTTATTTCGTGTTGGCAAAGATCCTTAAGATTTTGTGGAAAATTAGGAAAGTGAGAGAGGAGGAAAAGTGCATGCAGGGCTGAGCAAATGCCCGCAGCCTTCCCCCTGCAACCATCGATCAAAGAACTAATGGTGTCTTACAGGATAATTCTCCTTGCTCTTCTCTAGGCTCGATCTCCATTGTTGTGTGCCATAGGTGCCCAATCCAACACCTGGTTGGCACTTACCAAAGCTCCCCTATATTACCTACACATGTACACAATACACATACTGTATTATCCCCATGCTTGTGCTTACACGTGCTTTGAACGCAGGCTTGCTTAGGTGGTCTGGGTTAAAGATTTAAGGTAGGAAGGGTCTCATCCCTGTTGGAAGTGTATGTTACAAATGATACAAGGCTACAGATGACATATACTGCTAATTGTTTGATGCCATCTCATGGATGCTTCGTACGTTCAGGCCTTTCTGTTCATTTGGTTGTTTTCTATGTGCAAGAAGCCATATGCTGCATTATAAGCTGGTGCTAAATCTTTATGAGTGCTCAACAGAGGACAGAAAAACAGACGGGGGAAATTTCCATGGTGTGCTACGAAGGGCAGAGGAATTACATCTGGCACAGGAGGTGCCCGGGAAATGACTGGGGAGCAGGAGAGCCGTGGGTGGAGGTATGCTTGCTTCTTCCTTGGCCTCTCTTACGGCCACAATTTGCGACAGGACTCTGGGCAAGGCTTTTGGTCCAACCCAGCAATGCCTGTTCTTGGGCTCTTACCTATGCACCCAGCTGGGGCTTAACCCCTCATGCTGGGAAGCTCAGAGCACATGGTCTGATACAGCAATTTGGGACTGTCACCTGAAACCTGACCTCTTGAGAGAGCCTGGACAAGCCTGGGCTTTGCAAGCGTGTGCGATGGTGGGAGTGCACCGTGGGAGCCATGGTGCACGTTGAGGGGTGGCAGCTCTTCCTTAGCCCGTTGCTGCCAGGAGGACCATCAGCAGGTCCCCACCACACCATTGCCAGGATTGCTGTGAGTGTGGAGCCAGAGCCACATGGAGATAACGTGGTTCATCAGTGCTAGAGCCGCAATACCTAAAATCACTGGTGTCCCCAGGCTGCCTAACCAAAATCAGCTGTCTAGGGCATGGCGATGTTGCTCCTGCAGAGCCAAGCTGCAGAGAAGATCCACCTGAAAAAGCTGCTGAACCCTAAGCAGGGTGCTCAGAGACCTAGCAGGGCCCCCAAACACGAGGCACTGGAGGAGGGAGGGAGCCCCTGGGTGCAGGGAGGTTGGGGAGCTCTGTGGTGAGCATGAGTATTGTATAAGTGACAGCCTATTTCTATGTTTCGTTCCTGGAGACTCACTGTGTGGGTATTACAGTAGCTGCCGCCACCCCTCATCATGCTTCCCCCTCCCTCCTCTTTTTAATGATTAAATGACTGCATTTGGTAAAGGCAGACTAGGAAAAAAAAAATTAATAGAGGTTCCTTCCTCCCCTCCCGAGCAGGGCAACGGCACAGAGGCATCTGTGCGTGTGTTTAATGGGTTCAATTTCCTTTCCCTGCCATGGTTTGGTGGCTGACTAGGGAATGCAGCAAGATGGTGGTTACTGCTGCTTTATTGAACGGGACCCCACGAACGCTCACCTGGGTATAACGTGAGCGGTGCCCAGGCTTCCCCCTCCCCAGCATCTGTGCACGTGGCCAAGGGCAAGTGTTTCTTTGGGAAGGATCATCCCCCTTTTCTCTCCTCTCCCCCTCGCCCCCTCCAAAGTAGCCGAACTGGCACAAAGGATGCTGGTGAACTGGATGTGCTGGAAAAGCAGAGCTCCTGGAACGCTCCTTGGAGCACCATAAACATGTGCTGAAGGAAATTAATTGAATGCTGTGTATCAAAGGAAATAACAATAACAATAATAATGCACATCCCTAGCAACTAGAGAGGGAAAAGATCTATGTGGTTCTTTCTTCTCTCCTCTGCCAAGGAATGATTATTCTCTTCTCCAGTTAATTCCACAGTCGTCAGGCAGAGATTTTGAAGAGGGGAGGTGTTTTTCCAAGGGCAGGTAGGTGCTAACATCAGAAGAAGCACGATCATTTTGCACGTTTCAGCAGAGATGCTGGAGGTCTCACAGCGGTGCCCATCGTTAGAGCCAGCAGTCCTGATCAACAGCGGCCGTGAGGACCAGGAAGGAGGACATGGACCTCACCCAGCGCACGTGGGCAGCACAGCAGATACACTGCAAGGTTGGAGTGGCTCTGCTGGTGTGGACTGAAGTCTCGTGCTGGCTCTCTGCTTGGGGTGCTTTTGAGGCCAACGTGATCTTTTTTCATAAATGAACTTCAGATCCCACATGCATGCAGATTTTTGCCCATTGGTTGAGCTGCTATCCTCAAATTTGTTTTCTCTGATACAGCCATCCAGCTTACACTGGGCTGTGAAAAACCAAGTGATTTCCCCAGCATCTAGGCAGGGATCGGCATTCAGCCACGCACGGTTCTCCTCTCCATCCCTTGCACAACACCTTCTTCATACAAGCCCCCAGACAAACCCTGAGCTGAGAAGTCCCTGCCATGGTCAGGAACTGATGAGCGGTCCTTCCACTCCTGGGGAAGGAGGCTTGGAGGAAACTGATGGCCACTGTCATCACAGGAGACCGTGGAACCTGCTTGGGAGACCTGTGCAGATTGGGGATGGGATCTGATCCAAAGGATGGTCTTCAAGCTGTGGCTCACGGGATTGAACCGAGGAGCGGGAGGTGTCTGACTAAACAAGTGCCTATCACTTGGATGGACTAAATCCAGCTCTTCCCTTGAAACTCCTACAGCTGCTTTGCCTCTCTGCACCTTCATTCCCCATTTATAAAGAGCTGATGAGAATATGCCTCTGCTCTATCACTCTATCACACCGAGGCTTCATTCATTAATACTTACAAAAGGTTTTGAGATCCTCAGATGGCCAGTGCAAGAGAAGTAATTATTTATTAACAGCCTCCGTGAAGGTGTGGGCAGTCATATTACATCTCTCCTGGGTATTTAATTTAGGTACTGAGCATTTATTGTAGGTCTGAGAAAGTAATTGCTGATCTGGGCTGCTGGAGGTGGTAAGGTTTTTTTTCCTTTTTTTTTTGTACCTGAATGAAATGCCTATAAATGCAGATAATATTTCTTACAACGGAGATAAAGAGTTGATACCTAGGGACTTTACCAACAGTCCTTGAGACCTTAACTGAGGCTGAGATGTGTCTCTGTTAAAGTCCCTATGGGAAGGTGCTCGGGGAGGGTTGGGGTGATGGAGGCGGGGGTAGGGTGCTGCTCTCCCCCCTGGCATCCCTCGGCTGCCGGGGACGCTTTGCTCTCAGCCAAGCTGGCGATGGCCGAGCACAACGATCATCCCCTCCCGAATTTCTCCTGCTTCTTAGACCTGCCCTGGGCTGATGTCCACCTTCCCCTGTCCTCTCTCCTGGGGTGGACACCCCCCTCCCCAAAACCACCCCGTCCCCTCCGCAGGTGTGCGGGGCCGCAGCTCGCCTCGCCCCCGTCGCGCTCGCCGGGGAGATGCGGCGTAATGCCGGGCCTTTGCCATTAAGCGTCTTCCTTTTCTTTTGTTAAAGCCAAATGGAACAATGTAATTAGCTTGTTACAATTAAAGTGACTCGACTGGATAAATTGTAATCACCCAGACTGAAGTTAGGCATCCCTGCAGGTCCCGGCCAGAGCAGCTGAGCTGCCTCATTTGCATAATTAAAATATACAAATGATAATGGATTTTGTACTCAATTTCCAGCGGCTGTAAATTCGAGAAACTATGAAATTAGAATAACTGAGATGGAGCCCGCCTTGAGGTAATGAGGATGACAAGTTTTGACAGTAGGGGTGTTTATAACACTAGTTTCTCGCTGCAAAATAAATAAGTACAAAAAAGATTAGACAGTGATATTAGTTAATAGTTCCACGGGCAGTGGGGAAAGGAGATAGACTGGTGATTACCTCTGCAAATTTACGCTGCCTTTTTGACAAGCTCTCTCCTAACCTTAGGGGACACCTTTCGCCTGATTATGAGAAATTGAGAATGAATTAAATGCATAAAAAGGGTTGTCACAGATAGACAAACTAAAGGAAAAGAAATGAAATTAGTCTTGCCATTTTAGCTTGCTGCAGGAGGAGGGGGGAGAGGGAAGGGGAAAAGGCTGGGAGAGAGGTTTCAGCATTCCCGCAAGGAGGAAATGAAGAGACCGAGCGGTCCTGAATCGAGGCTGATTTCACAAAAAATGGAAAGTCCATGGGATCCTGGGTGAAAATAGGAGAAAAAAAATTTGGGGTAGATAACGTCTTGGCCACAGCAGCTCTGGGTTCTGTTTGGGACCAAATTGTGCTTTTCCATGAATGTTTGGTGGTGTTTTTTTTAAATTTCTCAGCAAATATTTTCTGCCTCCATCTTTAAGCTTCTAGATCTCCTGAGAACCTCTCAGAGCTGGAAATCTGGGCTGAGTTGGGGCTGGGCAGGTCATCTGCCATCTTTTTGACTTCTGTTTGACTGCACACACCTCCAAAATCATACGAATATGCACACAAACATAAACTTGTTCACAAATATTTTGCAAAACCAAGCTACAAATGGGTGTTTCCATCCTCATCAATTTTTCCAAAAGAATTAATTAACAATTGAATGTGGTTACTAATGATTTTTTTGTGACTTCTCTCTCTCGGTAGGACATTCAGGAGCATAAGGAGCTCTGTACCTGGTAAGACCAAAGGGGTGAGCAGCAGATGCTCCTGGAAGGGGGGAGTGGAGGGCTGGAGCCAGGACTGCTTGTGGTGGGCAGGATTTGCCTGCTTCCAGCTCCTGTGAGCTTACCCTTGGATATGTTGATTTTACTCTTTTTTCCCTTTTTGCTCTGATGGGAACCGCAGCGGTCAGCTCAGATGGAAATCCCAATCTCTAGGATCCCTGGGAGCTGAGGGCATGAATCCCATGCTTAAAAGCATTTAAAACCTCAATATTCCAATGCTATTCTAATGATATCATTGACAACCTGGAAAGAAGGTGGAAAAAAAGGTGCAGGAAGGCAAGAGAGAGGGAAAAGGGGGAGAAACGGGGAAGAGAAGGAGGAGGAGAAATGAGAGGAGAGGGAAGAAGGGAAGGCAAAGGGGTACCTGAAAAGCAAAGGGAGCAGAGGTGCAGGGAGAGATGGGCTGAGGCTGGGGGGCTGCAGGGATCCAGGTGGGTCCCATCCCCACCCATAAGTACCCGCAGGAACCCTTTCCCACCCTGCCTGGGAATATTTTTGCACGTTCCCCTCTGCACGCCCATAGCCATGAGACACAACAGACCAGTGCTCTATATTTATCCTTTTAAATGTCACCCGAACGAATCCTCCGCTCCACCAAAAGGTACTGCTCGTTTTCAGGCACGTTGGGTACAGCTTCCCTTCCTCTCTCCCCCCTTTTTCCTAGCCTCCAGTGTGTTTTCAGTTCAGGTACAGCCATCATTTACGTTTTATAGTTTGCTTTACAGCATCTTGTTATGGCGTTATCTGTTAAAGAATGTATTTTTAATGTGTTTTATAGCATGCTTTATAAATAAGTTATTAAAGAATGTACCTGCAGCTAGTGATCACTTAATAAATATTAATAAAGCAATTCCAGATGAGGCCATCATTAAGAGTGTTGCAGCACACCCACGCTAGTTACCTAGAAAGAGTTTCTGTGCTGGTTACCGAAAAGTTCACGAGGGCTGTGATGGGAAGAGTTGGGAAGCAGAGGTGGGAAGGAAACAGTTTTGCAAAGTCCTTTTGGCCTTGAGCTCCAGCCTGAGTCCTTTTTTTTCATGAAATACCAATGGCAGGTGGGGAAGGGAGGGTCAGAAGAGGGAGAGTGACTCTGAAGATGCGCTTGGGTTGGTGTCCATAGCAAGGGAAGAACCCAAAGGTGGCTTTGCAGGAGGGCAACGGTTAGCTCACCTTGCTGTTTTTTCCTCTCTTGCCTAAAATGTTAGATTAGCCCGGAGAAATGTGGAAATTTAGGCA
Organism: Calonectris borealis; assembly: GCF_964195595.1. Taxonomy (NCBI): domain Eukaryota; kingdom Metazoa; phylum Chordata; class Aves; order Procellariiformes; family Procellariidae; genus Calonectris; species Calonectris borealis. The sequence goes on along the minus strand of NC_134351.1, from coordinate 4,585,792 downwards.
ATCCTAGCTCTGTTTCCATATGAATTATTCACAACCCCACTGGACATTGTGCAGTGGTCGCACAAAGCTTTCCTTAGTGTCTGAGCCCAGAGCAGAGAGGTGGGTGTTCACTTCTGTTCATGCAGGCACTGATGGAGGAGACCAGATGGAGGAGACCGGCCCTCCCGGGTTGCCTGTGTACCCAGTGGAAAGGGGGAGAGAGATGATGCTTTGGAGCACTCTTCATAGCTCCTTGACCATGCTCCTGTCCTAGGTTGCCTTCTGGAGCAGCAAACCTCTGCCAAACACCTCTGCCAAGCATTAATATCTTTTTGCCACGTGGTGCCAGAGTTAATTATGACCAGTGTGGATATATTTGTGTCTCCATCAACATCCAGCTCCTTTTCAAATCCTTTGCGAGGACCCTCCCACCCAAGTCTCCCTGTCCTGCTCCACAACACTTTTTCAGAGCTGGTTTTCCAGCAGACCAGAGATGTTCCCAAAGGGAAGAAAGTGCTTCATGAAGGAAAAGGCAGCAAAGCTGGCTTCCTCCTTCCACCTCCCCTTTTCTGCTCTCTTTACAGGCCAGGTCCTCTCCTCCCACAGCACAGAAAGCAAAGGACGGGTTTGAAAGGTCCCTCCTCTCTGCAGCTCCCGTAATTGTCTTTGACACTGTTTATCATCTGTGATAATACAGCTGTGCCCTGTTACCTCCAGCTGCCCTAATGCGTGTTATCAGTCTGGCACCGGGGAGAGGGAGGTGAGAGGTACGGAGGAGAGGTGAAGCCATTACAGAGCTGACAGGGCAGTGAGAATGGAGCGTGGTGATGGACTAGCCATCACTTGACCTGAATGCAAACATACATCCTATTGGATTGACCTTTTCCTGAGAGTAATGGATCTCCTCCTGCATCATTTTTGCTACATTGCTGGCCATTCCAAGGAGATAGTTTCTGGTAATTAAGATAGATCCCTCATATAATCCACCCACAGCGACAATCAATAGGCACCTCCAGAGGGATATTTCCAGATTATTGCTATGTCAGCACAACTTTTGGAAGCTTTGTAGATCTTATCGTGAGAGGTACAATCAGGAAAGCAACACAGGGGTGATTTCTGGGGAGGCAAGGTGTTTGCGGGAGCCATGCATGTGTTTGTAGGTATATAGGGGTGACTGTGCCCTCTCTTGTTTGGGATGAGAAATACATAAGAATTATAAACCCTAATACTGCTGTAATGAAATGTCATTGCAGAAACTGCATGATCGCAAGCCTATTACAGCAGCAAAACCCATTTGGGACTCTTATTTTGAGAATGGAATTACTGCAGCTAAATCAAATTCCTTCTCCCGCTCTTCTCAGCGCAGAAGACGCTTTCTTACTTCATCTTTTTTGATGTGGTTTTTGAGTAGCTATAAGGCAGGGAACAAACGTACCCAGCACCATATAGATACCAGGCTGTACTTGTAAAGGTGGAATCGGAAGAAAAAGTTTTCTCTTAATTTGCAAATTGAGCACAGTTGATGGAGACGTCCCCCCAGGAGTGCGTATGCAGAGGATACAAGGGCCTCTTGCTTCTCTTCATTCAGGCACTTTTCTGGTTGTTAGCCAAAGCTAATGTCATGGTGTCTCCAAAATCCAAATCTGGATCTAGGAATGAAGTCCTGCGCGTTACAGCTGTACAAAGCAAGAAGCTACCCAGTTTGTGCTGCCCTCTTTAGTGGTACGTACTCTGTCAGTGAAATAAGGAAATTCAAAATTTTAAGTGGGGTTTGATTCCCTGGTATTTGAACCAGCTAAGCGAGGACACTTCCTTTGAGTTCAAGTGTATTCTAATAATTTAAGAGAAGACCTGAGAGCCAGAGAGTCTGCTTTGCATCCTTGCGTCTTCCACCAATTCCTGACATTCTTAAGAACATCCTTTTGCTTCTCTTTGATGCATTTTGCAGCAGGTTTGGCTATATAATGTGTGTTCATATCCCACCACGGAATCTGGAAGAGAAATATGAATTCAAAAGAAACGCTCTGAGACCCCAAAATACCAGGGAAGATAATATACAGCATATTTGATCATAGAATCATAGAATCATACAGGTTGGAAAAGACCTCTAAGATCATCGTGTCCAACCGTCAACCCAACACACCATGCCCACTAAACCATGTCCCTAAGCACCACATCTACACGTCTTTTAAATACCTCCAGGGATGGTGACTCCACCACTTGCCTGGGCAGCCTGTTCCAAGGCCCGACCACTCTTTCAGTAAAGAAATTTCTCCTAATGTCCAAATGACCTCCCAGCCTGTTTCTTGTTTGCTATAGGCAACTAGAGTATAAAGGTGTGCTTTTGAATGGCTGGGGCTGCCCCAGGACGTGTTTGGGTTGGTCAGTAACCCATCTAATTGGTGGGACACACCGACAGCATTGGTGTTTTGGAGCTCCAGAGTGAGGGTTGGAGCTCTTGAATTGGGTGGTAAAACCTGTGCTGATGTCAAGAGGCTCTGGAATTTGTTCCCTTAGTCATATTGATCTAAGAAATGCAGCCAAACACGAGTTGGGATATGCGCTTTAAAAATGTCAAGGGGAAATTATTTCAAGCTCTGAATATATATGAAGTTAATAACCTGGCTCTTCCCATTTCCCTTTTTAGCTTTTACTCTGGATCGGTGACCTGATTTTCCAGAAAGGGATATTTGGTGGGTCAGTGGTGGGGAGGGATGCAAATGATTCCCTGTAAGGTTCAGGCACCATTTCTGCAACCACAGCCTGTTCTCCTTGCCCAGTCCTCTGAGGGCTTCTGGTCTGAGAGGAAACCTCCAGAGTGTGACATTTGTTTTCTTACTGAGCATTTCACATTTACCTGATGTACATTTTTCATCTGAGTCATCTTCTAATCTGTCTCTGCTCTGGAAACAGCATTTCTGGATGTTCTGGTAAACGGGAAATGTAGAAAAACCCTCTTGCAAGGGAAAATCTCCTCTTATGGAGGTCCCCAACTTTTGAATTACATTTCAAACATTGAGACACAGAGTTACTCTCTTTTGTCTTCATATTTTGTTGTTAACGTTTCCGTGAATTTGTGAACATTCCTGCTCTGTGTCCCTCCTAATCTTTTGAATCAGCTTTACATATCTTCTATGCCCACTCTGATCTTCATGGCTTTTCATGTTGGTTTTTTTTTCATTATAGCTTTCTATTTCATGTTAGCACATAAAGAAAAATGCATTTTATTGGAATAGCTATGTCACAGCAAAGATTATTCTTCTCCTTGTTCCTTGCTCCTCCATCTGAAGTTCCTATTAGCCGCTCTTTTCAAAATCAGACCCTTAAGATTTCTGCTATAAACATTTTTTTACCTAATCTTGGGTCCAAGTTTATTTTATTAGTGTGGGCAAGAGAGAAACCAGATAGTGTTGTGCCATGTGGCTCACGTTATAACAACCTCACTCTGGCTGTATGGCCAAAACCTAATCGTAGTATTTTGAGAGGCACTTCTTATTATTTAAATGCAGTTTCATCCGCTATACATATACAGAGCCATAAAAGAACATTAACTGGTTCTTATTTTATTTGTTTCATAATACTAAGGGTTTATATGAATTGATCAAGCTCTTAAAAAGTCAGTTATATTTGTATCTCTCCACACTACTGTGTGTAAATTTTGTAAACAAAAATAAAAAGAGATCTGTCCACCACGAAGCCCAACGTAACATCCTTATTAAAAGGTATGGGTTGCTTTTCAGATTGGACTAAAAAAAAGCATCTGATGGATGATTTCTGTTAGCCCAAATCAGGACCGTCCCTTTGGGTGTACAGAGGCAAACTCCACTAGAGTGGCAAAGCTTTAAATATAAATGCTCTTGATTTTCCATTTGGGTATATTGGGTATATAATATTGCATATTCCATATGCAATACCAAAACATAGCTGTTTTGGAGAAAGTATGTGATGGAAGTTTTAACTGAGTAACAAAAGAGTTTATAACAGTTTCTAAGTTTCCTAATGATTTTTTCCCCCTTAATATCTCCATAAGAGTGCTGTGAGAAACTGCTGCCAACCTGACCATAAGATTAGCAGGTCCCCACTAATTCACAGCTCAGCGTACGTTACGACGTCAGTGATGCACCATCGTAGGCTATTGCCAGCAGGTACAAGCCCATCAGATCAACTGTTGGCTGGACATAAGGATGGGCTTTGGAAAAAATCCCCAAAACTTCTCCGTGACTCACTCATTTAATCTGATCTTTGAAAATAATTCCTAGCAAATAAAAGAATATGAGTATCTTCTGATCTTGAGAAACAACCCTTTCGTGTGTGTGTGTGATTGTGGATTAATATCTTTCTGAGCTCCAGTGAAAGGAGCCATTATAAAAATGAGGTTGGCTAAGATGATTAAATGTTATTTACAGAAAGGACATGGGTCTGATTAAATCACAAGGAGGGGGGTCTCTTTTATAGTGACAGGAAAAAGTACACATCATTCAACAGAGGTTCTTGCTTCATTTCAGTAATTAGGGACTAAAGTAACTTGGACAGTCTGTCAGCTTCGATATGGTGGAGTTAACTAGTAGATCATGTAAATAAAAGCTGTTTGATTAGATCAAAAATTAAAGGGCCATCATTTTTGCTGTTATCTTGCAATTTAGCATTGAGGTCTTTGAAATAGCATCACCAAGCACACACCTCCAAGACTAATTACTTATAGGGCTATATTTTTTAAAACTCCTTTAATAGTTTTCCTCTAGAACCCAGATAAGCGACCAAGTTTGGGGAGGATCTGGCTAGACACCTCCATGAAGAGACCTGACGTTAGAAGGGCGCAGCATCTGAAGTTTCTGTTAGCCGCTCTTTTCAAAATCAGACCCTAAAAATTTCTGCTATAAACATTTTTTTACCTAGTCTTGGGTCCAAGTTTATTTTATTATTGTGGGCAAGAGAGAAAGAGATTTCAGTGCTTTTCCAATAAACTCCCTGACATGACAGAGGTATAAAATGCAGCCATCCTGTCCCCTACCTATCCTGCCCAAGGCTTGGGCTTCACTCAAATCATACTGAAATGCAGAACGGGGTAAGTGGGACTGGAAACCCTTGGCAAGTACCTTACCGAAGGTAAATATTGCCAAATTATGGGAGCTACAGAGAAAGGACGAACCTTGAAATTGCTAAACATTATAAAACATCTGCATCTTCCACTCCACGGGTAACTTCTTCCTGGGGGATACCTGACTTTTTGGAAATGCCTCAGGTCTAAATCATTGTTGGTCGATGGAGAAAAACAAGCAATTTGTTTCACCCTTGCACAGATGCTAAGAACAGGTTGGATAAATTGCACACAAATAGCACCCATTTCTCCTGCACAGCCAGCGGGGCCGTGGTCACCCATGGTTGAGGAGCTCACTCCATCTCCAGGCAGACGGACAGAGTGAAGTTGATATTCTGTAACGGCACATTTTTTGAAACCCACTGGATCTCTCCCACTGACAGCCATGATTTTGCCACCCCTGTTAGTCTTCTGCTCTAGGCAACTACCAGTTTTGCCTGTGCTTGAAGCTAGTACCAGCGTCGTCAGCCCAGGGCTGATGCCTTTCCAGAAATGTGATCTAGACAGAAACCAAGTTCTTGCAGTTTATGCAGCCTGAGATGTACAGGATTCAGCTGCATGATCGTCCAAGCCTTTCTGGCCCTTGGAAAGGATTGCAAAACCAACCTGATGGCTGGGGTCTCTCTCTTTCTTTAGGAGGTCTGTCAGGATACTGCTCTAACTGTTTCCAAAGTGATAAAATCATTTCCAAAGCTTTTCCAGTGGTTTTATGCTTACACTCCCCATGTCAAAAGAGTTGCCTGGTTGCAGTTCATTTTGGGCACATTTTTAATGGCTGTTTAATCAATACCTGAAGGATCGTATTTGTCTGGATTCTGCTTCCAAAGCGAACATGGGTATTGGTGATGGGGAAATGCAAGGCAGGTGTGTGCCTGTCTATCAGCAGGGAGTTCATACCAGTTACTTTTTGTCTTGTTTTTTCCTTTTGTGGCACATAAAAGAATTTTGAATAAGTTAATGAGGTTTAATAGTCTCCTGTGATGCAATGAGGCACTTTTTCAGACCCATAAAAACCAGAATAGGATTAAAAACAGCATTCGAGCAATGCCGTTCCTGGCAAAGGCACAAGTTCATTGCTTTCGAGGTCTCTTTTGTTATTTTTGTTTATTATGCATACTGTAGGTGCATCTAAAAGTGCCATTTGGAGACCATTGCACAAAGTGCTGTGCATGAATACATATCTAAATAACCATTTTTGGCAAATAAGCCCTAAAGAGTTTTTCCACTTATAAATTTCATTGCTGTTTCCACCATGCTTTCCATTGGATATGGCATTGGCTCAAAATGCCTTTTGTTATATGCAGATTGCCATTTTTATTCCTTGTTCACATGAAGGGACTGTTCCTGCCCTCCTGCCTCTCTGGGAGCGGGGAGTCGCAGATGCTGTGAAACCAGGGCAGCTCTCCTGTGCGAGAGGAGCAAAGCACACGTTGCCCTGCAGGAATTGCAGACCTGCGGGCACTCTTCGTGCAGCCATCCTCAGCGCATCCCCCGGAGAGGAGTCGGTGGTGAGATCCATCTGGCCTTCTTCCCTGAGGCTGTTGTTGACAGTGTGTAGAAGATATGAGCAGAGGAAGGATTTTGTTAATTTTTGTCCCCAGTAGATAGGGCCGAGGACCAGGCTAGGCTAGACTGATACAATAAGATGCCAAAAACCAGCAAGAGTTTGGACAGAATAAAAATGACAGCCGTGGAGCTGGATATAGCTATTCCAAATTTAACCATTGATTCTATGCTAATTATGGCATAGAATTACAGCATAGAATATATAATTCTTCCTCCTACATGCACATCTGTTAATTAGGACTCTGACACCTTTGCTTTATTCTAACTGACCCATCACTAGAAACCCACGTGAGGACGACAAGCATGAAAGCATAGGAAGAAGTCAAGAAAACTTCTCTATGTATTCCTATCAATGTCAAGTCAGCTGCAAATTTTCAGAGCCCTCACAACCACCTGGAAAATTGTTTTCTGGTGCCTCCGCAATTTTTTTTTTCCATGAAAATGAAGAGCAAGGGAAAATTTCATATTCTGTTGAGCAACAAACTTGCTTTGTCTACCCTCCTGGTTGAGCCTGACCCAACCAGTGCTTCCAAAGCTCTATAGTTAAGTGCTGTGGTTGTATTTGTTACACTCAGTGCAAGAAACATCGAGATACACATTTGGCACCTGGCTTTTGTTTTTATTTTAGGTGAAGAGGTGCAGTCCATGGCGTTATGAACTAGCGTGGACACTTCCCTAAACTAAATAGCTCAGCTGCAGAGCTGTGTAGCCCCTGCATCGCTCCATTAGGTCAATGTCCATGCAAAGTAACTTACATTTCTACTTTCAGCTCTGGCTCTGGCTCCCATGGGCTTGCTGTAGCTATCTACTTCACCTTAAAATTGCCACTTAATCTCTGTGCTGTTGTTTCCCCACTGGTGAGATGAGAACAGGGCCGACGATCTGTTAATGTTTCTAAAGCAAGGGAGGAAAGTGTTGAGTGTAATTTTAATAAATGGCAGTGTGAAAGTTTTCTCCGCTCCACTGCTTTCTCTCGCAGATGATATAAACCACACAAACTATCTTCTCTCCTTCTAACACTCCCTTCACTCCAGTGGAGTTAATTCGATTTAATGCATTTACCATCCTGACAGTTACATTTTAAGTGGCACACTCTCGATTGCAAAAGCTAACCTTTTAATGACATTTCCCCCAGCTTGCGGGTGGCTACAGCTCCTTTGGCAACCCCCTTTCTCCTTTGGGAAGAGAGAGCCCAGACCCTGCAGTTTTCCATAGCTTCATCTGAGTTGAGCCCTGTGGCTTTAACCAGCCCTAATGACAGAAGATGCACATCCCACCAGATTATGCTTTTCCTACATAGAGACTGTAGGTATGAATCCCACGATTAGATTTGCAGCCCAGGGTCTGGGAAAGGGGTTGCTGCCCTTCGGTGCTGTCTGCCGGAGGATGTTTTGCTGTGTTAGCATGCTCTGTACCGTGCGCGTTGGGCTTTTCTCCTTCTGCTGCGGTTGCAGTTGGCACCATTAAACTCTCGGTGTTCACTGCCTGGGGATGTGCAATTATTGTGGAGCCCTTCTCCTAGTTACAGTAGGAGACACTGTGTTACTGCAGTCACTACGGAGTGACAAATGAGGTTTTAATGACACCTACTCTACCTGGAATTATCTGTAAACTACAATTAAGGAAGTAGCTACTCAAGGAATTAAAGATCAGAGAAAAATGACATGCTTTTATGGTGACTTATGGGGAGATCTGCAAATTCGTGATAGTTTTCTGTGGAACAGGTTGGAAGATGCAACAGAATATAATATCTTTAAACGATCTTTTCTCCACCGTCGTTGCAGCATGCCAGAGCTGCAATAGTGCTTATCGGCCAAGTCTTCAGCTGTAAATCTGCAGGGGCTCCACTGGAGTCAGTGGTCTAGAGTAGAGTTTATTAGCCCGTGTGTGTAGTGGGTTTTTGAAAGGCTGGTGTGAATTTTGGTGGAGCGGTTCATTTAGATGGCTTACTCTGCCACCATAGGGTCTGAATCTGTAGAGCTGCAAGGCATTTGCAAGGCATCTTGAAGGGAAACGTGGTCAGTCTGCAGGAGAAAGATCAAATCAGCCAGTCAATTAGCAGGAGATCCAAAGGGGCTGGGGCAACCTGCTTGTTGTTTTAGGGCTCCCAAAATTGGGGGGTGCCCAATGCATCTTGCAATGAGGCCCTGGAGCAGGTATTCAGCCTGCCCTTGTGTTGGTGGTGTCCACAGAAAGGAACTCTGTGGTCTTCCCTTGTAAACATGTCCTTGTGGAGGAGTGGTCCCACTGTTTTGCAAGAGGATGAACAAGCAAAAGAAGAGCAAGTCAGAAAAAAAAAAAAAAATTATCAAGTCCCTCTTCAAATCAAGTCAAATCTCCTGCTGGAGACACAGTTGAGGCTAAACAAACTCCCTAGGATTTCACCCTACAAAAACATCAAGCTGTGGATGCACGTTCAAAAATATTGACTGTCTCTAAGATGATTTTATCATGGGAATCACTCTGATAGCAAATTTTCAGAGCATCGCCCAGGCAAAAGTTGCCAGGTATTAAAAATAGAATTACACTAAGCAATGCCTTTTTGCTTAGTCATCTTTCCTTTTCTGTGGTATTTTATTATTGCTATTCCAATGTGCTGGTTATTGAGTATATGATTATTCTTTCAAATGAGTTTGGACAGCGTCTATAGCTTTGTAGCAATTAAGAGGCCACAGACTTTAGCAGCTCAGGAGAAATGGAGTAGGTTTTAATAGCTTTATTTATCTTTAGCTTCTGCAGAGCTGTTTGGACTTCCTCAATGGTGGGCAGTTTTGTATCAATAAAAGGATGCTGGAACTTATTTCTTGTAAATGCAAGTAGGTCATTATCAATGGCGTGGGGAGCCTTGCACAGCGCTTGAGAGAGACGCTCTCTCTCTTCGCTCTGTCATCAATTACAAGACTGCCAATGAATCTTGGAAAATGTGAACAAAAGCATTTTATGACCTACCTCAATAAAAGTCTGGCAGGCTGCGATGCTTCCTTGCTGCTGCTAATTGTCTTCCTCACAGTGCCTGCTGCCAGCTTTTAATGTCCAACACCTACATTTACCTGAGGGCAACGGAGCAAAATCTTGCCAGGCAAGTCAGGTAGCTGGTACTGTTAAATTAACTCTTCCTGCTTTATCAGTTGTTAAGGGATATTTTAGACATAACACGAGTTACATGTGAAGAACCCTTTGTGTGTGCTGATTACAGGTGCAGGTTTGGGAAGGCATGAGGGGAGAGTGCCCCAGCTTGTTTTGCTCTTCTAAACGACGAGAAGTCAGCCTCTTGGCACAATCGCCCAGTCCATCATCTTCACCGTCCTGCTGCTGTCAGTAGATTTTGTGCCTGCGTCTGGCATCTGTGTTTGAAAGATTGGTTGCAATCTGATGGGCAACCAGAAAACAAAGCCTCTTTTTATTTTGAGGAACATATGTTATTGACTGAAGCTCAAACATTGTGATTAATTTGTCACTAAATGCTGAAATTGTATAGGAAGAATGGGAATTGGTGAAGTCCATTAGGGGAAATTTGTACCCAGCTCTCTTTCATTAGTTCCTTTCCTTGTCAGGTGATTAAGAATCTGATTTTCCTGGTCACCTCTGATCTATGATATTCTCAGCACTGTACACATAATTTTGTGTCCTGAGTTCTTGCTCAGTGTTTACTTACAGCGGTTCCCACCGGAGCTATCAAGCAACCTTACTCCAACAGCCCACAGAGATCAAAGCTACGCTGAGCAGCATTTGAGCGAGAAACTTAAACACCATCGGAGGATTTTCTTGTACAAAGTTTACTGGACTATAATGAGTCCAAGAAATTTCAGCATCCTCAGGTGTTTTCTGACTCCAGGGAGCATGCCAAAGAGATCAGATGATCAGAACAGGATTGAATAATGGTGCACAATGAGGGAACTTTTTCCAGTCCTGCCAACGGACTGCCTGACTGCTGACAAGTCTCTTAACCAGTGGTTTGCCTTGCATAAAATGAGGACACCGCTGCCTCATGTTTTTAATGCAAGAGACGATAAGAAACTTCTCCTTAGTGGCATCCTGCCGCTCATGCCAAAACAAATTCCTCTAACACTTGTGGTTCAACTGACACTAGTAAATCTGTGCATTAATGACAAATAGTTGAGTCAGTACAGGTGCAAATGGTGTTTAGGGATTGATTCAAAGTGTCATTTTACTTTGCTTAGTTGTCATTTTTCAATTATCTTTTCTCTTTTTTAAAAAAATTGAATTCTCACTGCTCTCAAATTCTTACTCGCTGGATACCCTTCTTTCAGTGCAAAACCAAGGCCACTCCATACATTGGATATATATACACACACATATGTATTTATAAAGTAGTAATATATATATGTTTATATACATTTTGGGGAGTATAAATTCAACATTTTGAGAAAAAAAAAATCTTTTGCTAGGCATTTTGTTTAAATTAAACACACTCCTGTGTTGCAAGGACAGAGGTGGGGAGCTAAAGTTCAGTGTGAAGTTGTCAAGCCCGTCTGGCAAGATGCAAACCCAAATTTCTCACCTGATTGCTCTTCACTGCCTACAGGGTAAATGTTCCAAATGATGCACAGGAGGTGTGTGGACAAAACCTATTAATAAATAATTGGTTTTGTACCCGTGCCTCCTGTACACTTTTTTGAAAATTCCCTTCTCTTCCTTGCCTCCAAGTGTCATTCACGGGAGTCTATAGAAAATAAGACTGAAGAGTAAATGCAGGGTAGGAAGCAGTGCTCAAGGGAAGAGCTCTCAGCTGTATTCCCCTCCATCTGAGGTTAGGAAGGCAGAAAGGATATTTCTTCACATTGAAGGACATTTTTGTTAAATGCATATTCCACATCACGTAGCATTTTTCTTATCATCGCACAGCAACAATCCCTAGAAAGAGGAATATGGCCCTCAGGCCTCATAATATCATCCTTTATTAGAAATAAGAACAAAGGATGCAATTAAAATACAAATATTTCACATCCCAGAGGTCTAGATACTGCTTGGCAGTTCCCTGGTGGTTCCCCCTTTGAAGAAATGTCACGGACACGGATGCTCGGGAGGGGTTGCATCGCTGCAGTGGGAACGGGAATGTGGCTAAAGAGGCACAGATACACTGCTGGGGAGAAAAGAAGGAAACCCTTTAAGGAAATTTTCTCTAGATGGTTAGGAAATCTCCTGAAGGCAGTGTCCAAAGCCCCAGGTGTTGGGATCTTTTAGGTTTTGCGTTGATCTGGGCAGGCAGGGGATAGATTTACCCTTGAGGCTGGGTGGGAGGAGGAGTGGGGAGCCCTGATGCAAATCATGGTGTGATGGCTCGGCTGAGGGCTTCTCCAAGACTTGGGTTTGGTGGCTTGCAGGTCACAGTCTTTCCTTGTGTCTCTCCGCTCTTTGGGTTGTAACCTTGCTGGAGCCCCTGGGTGGACACAGTCCTGGACTGGGATATTAGACTACTGACTAACTCCCCTTTGATTCAAAAACCCCTTCCAGTATAACATCAATATAAACATCTTCTACTAGTTTTGCTTTTTAAAAAATTCATTGTTAAGTTCACAAGAAAAAAAACCCAAACCTTCTGGGCCGTGCTTGGCCAAAAATAATCAGACAAAGAACCAATCAATTTCTGGTGTTTGCAACTCCAGGAGATCAGTAATACCACAGTCTGGAACAGAACTGATAAATCACATTACCTGGTAATGTTGCATATATTATTTTATTAAAAGTTCATCCAGATCGGCTGCCTTCTGCCCCGCAGAAGCTGGTATTCACTCCAGGATGAACAGCGCTTTTTCACTCCGGATCTCTTTAAAGTGCTGGTTAAAAAAGCTCAAGTGCCCCAAAAAATTGGGTACATCTCTGGATGTTGTTATCCTAACAGATCCCCAAATGTTTCTTCCAAGTCGGTCCATGCTGGAGGAAGACTCAACCTGGACCCCTCCTCTGCTGCCCTCTGCAATAGCTAGACACTCTGATTTTGCCTGGCATACGTGACAAACCTCACCCAAGCCGCACTCAGAAGGGAGAAAAAGTCCTAGATTATGGGAGGACTTCCTCCAGGGAAAGAAAGGGAGGATCTGGGTACTTTAACTCTGCAAAGGCAGTTCTCCTGGCAGGGCCCTTGGTGCTGGCAGCGCATCCTGTACAGGAGCTCCCTGCGTGCACGTCCACCACTGCAAACCTGGGGTTGCTCCTGCCTGTGGCTTCGTGTTCCTATAAAACTCAAGATTTATCATCCCTTGACAATCGATTGGCCATTCCTAGATCAATACTTACCACTTGGGTCAATTAATCTTGATATTCACTTTAAGAGTAGTCAGTATCTACTTATTGATTTTAAGAATAATGAAAAGTAAGTACATGGGACCCAATCCCTGGGCTCGGAGCAGTCTCCCCAGGGGGTTGCAATACCTCCCACTGCAGTCAGGCTCGGAGCAGACTCCCCAGGGGGTTGCAATTCCCAGTTTGCATTTTAAATTCTTGATCACCTCTTTCTCCCTTCCCGAAGGTGTCATGTCACTCGCAGATACGAGGTGCTCGTGTGACATTTCCAAAATGTACAATGAACAGTTGAACAGTGCCGGACTGAGACACCATCTTTGGTGCTCATGCGAGCTTTCTTCGATAGGTTACTGACACCTGTTAGAGGAGGTATTCTCCATAAAAAAGATTAAAGAATGTAATTACCAAACTAGGTTTTGATCCTTTATGGTTCGAACCTCCCACCATTTCTGCTTAGTACGTTCAAAGAGGCTCTGTGAACTCATAGGTGGTACTTAACCAACAAAATTAAATCAAACAACTCAGAAAGATAAATATATTTCAACTTTTTTCAGCAGTTCTTGATCACCTATGAGAATTTTGCCTGATAAAGCTCAAAGAACCACAAGATTTGGCCCTCTATTATTAATTGATGTGTTTGCAGTAGAGCAGTGCATACAATTTTACGCATGAAATGTAAGAGTATATTTCTTTGACTTGAAAACAAAACACTGATGTATCTGTAAATTCTTCCATGACTACAAATTTATATCCTAGAAAGTGTTCATGAAACGTGTAGCCATTTGTATTCTCTGTAGTATTATTTCTGTATCTTTAGAATGCTCTGAGAATAACAAACGAGCTGCCAGTTTAGAGTGACAATATGTTCAATAAGATGGAAATGGGCTATCTAATATTTGCAAAAATAAAATAAAAAATTACTCCCTTGAGGTAATTTTTAATTTTGGAGTTTTGTGCAAAATAGTATAGCAGAAGAAACCATCATTGTAACCAAAATGCATCTCTCCTCAATTAGTTGTCAAAATGAGACTTTTGTTCTGCTACAATGAAGCACTTTCTCTTTTCTTTTCTTTTTTTCTTTTCTTTTCTTTCTTTTCTTTTCTTTTCTTTTCTTTTCTTTTCTTTTCTTTTCTTTTCTTTTCTTTTCTTTTCTTTTCTTTTCTTTTCTTTTCTTTTCTTTTCTTTTCTTTTCTTTTCTTTTCTTTTCTTTTCTTTTCTTTTCTTTTCTTTTCTTTTCTTTTCTTTTCTTTTCTTTTCTTTTCTTTTCTTTTCTTTTCTTTTCTTTTCTTTTCTTTTTTCTTTTCCCCTTCCCTTCCCTTCCCTTCCCTTCCCTTCCCTTCCCTTCCCTTCCCTTCCCTTCCCTTCCCTTCCCTTCCCTTCCCTTCCCTTCCCTTTCTCTTTCTCTTTCTCTTTCTCTTTCTCTTTCTCTTTCTCTTTCTCTTTCTCTTGCTTTCCCTTTCTTTCTCTTTCTCTTTCTCTTTCTCTTTCTCTTTCTCTTTCTCTTTCTCTTTCTCTTTCTCTTTCTCTTTCTCTTTCTCTTTCTCTTTCTCTTTCTCTTTCTCCTTTCCCTTTCCCTTTCCCTTTCTTTTTCCCTTTCTCTTTTTACTTCTTTCCTTCCCACTATATTGCTTACCACAAAAAAAAAAACTGATCCCTTGTTCAGATTACCAAGAAAAAGACTACGATTATATCCACATAAAGAAAAAGTGCCCTGCAAAAGGGGCTGACAATCAATGACAAAAATTAACCATCAGTGCCTAAACTAGCAGAAGAGGAAGCTGAGAACAGTCCAGCAATGGTTCGTTTAGTCTAAGGGATTAATTATTCAACAGTTGCAGTCACGATAAGAGTGCGCAGACCAGACTAAAGCTGGCACAAAGGTTAATTGGTATCTAAGGGCTGTCTCTCGTCATCTGATACTGTTAAGTAGCGTGGTTGCTATTTTGGTACATTTTTGGACTTTAAAAAGAACCCGCAAAAGAACCTTAAGTCACACGTGAGGACGTGGAGACGTGATTTCCTGGCATGAGGAGTTTGGGAAATTGGTACACAGCATCAGCTTACCCAGCGAGAAGAGAAAGAGAAAGCTTTGTGTGCTTGCTACAATTGAAAAATGGATTCCCCATTGCCGCTGGTTTAAGCCTTATGGGTGCTATTTAAACTTGGCATGTAATAAATCCAGTATCTACCATAGCATTTGTTCTTCATCCCGTTTTATTTGTGACTGTGTGCAGAGAATTGCAGTGGTGCAAACAAAGATGTGTCATTGCAGCCAAAACCAAGTTAGCCCCAAACTTTGCAAGGGACCTTCTTCAGTAGAAATGTTTATTTTGAAAGCTGGTTCACCCAAATCCTTTTGGACGTTTATCTCTGTGCCAAATGAGCTGCTCTAAAGTTCTCACATCCCAGGCACACCAGGAAAGCAAAGACTGGGGGAGGAAGCAGAGGTGCACATTGGAGGCAGGCTAGGACTGGACCTGTTCCTCTGCCTTGGGATGGGCTCTATCCAGTTGGCCATATAGTCTCCCGTACATGAACCTGCAGACACGCACAAACATCTCCATGATGTTTCCATCCAACACTTGCACTCTTCATCTCTGTTTCTTATATACACATGCATGTAAAAAAAAAATCATGTGTTTGTGTATCTGTTTGTCTAACTCATATATACAGACCCAACATATATCTACCCTAGTCATGTTTAAGAGACATACAATGTTTCTACAGTAATATGCTACCGTGTGATACATCTCAGAGGAGAAGGAATGAAATTTAGGTTTGGATGTGCTGGTGACAGGTCAGAAAATGCTCTCACTTGTGAATTCTCTCAGAGCTCCTAAAAACTGCCAAAATCACACTGGCTGGCAAAATATGGATTGTGTAAAAACCCTGCACAGGTATCAGAGACTTGAAGGTTGACCTGATGAACCATCAGTAGTTATCAGAGCAGCAGGGCGAGCCAGCACATTTTCCTGCTTGGAAATGACCCCAGCTTCATATTCCTGGTGGTCTGTTAGGAGGTTTTGGTTCTGGTTCAGAAGACCTTCCTGGCCTGTGATGTCCCAGGAGTGGCCTCTCCTTCCCTCCGCTCCCTGCTTTAGAAACTGGGATATTACCCCCTTGACTGTAGCCTCTTGCATGCAGGGGAATATCTACAAAGCCCCTGGTAGAGAAGAAGGTGATGGTCCCAAGTTGGATTGCAAACCACGTGCAAATATCTGGCTGTGCCATAGCCACCACTGCAATAACATCTGAGTGTGTGTACGGCAAATCTTTGGCAAACCAAAAATGCCCAATGGACTTGGAGGCTTTGATTCTTTTCAGGGCTAGGAACTGGAATTATTTTGCGTGTCTTATGATACAAAGACCTTTGGAAAAGGAAACTAGCGCTCATAGACTAACTGCGGCTTCCCCGAATAACGGAGAAGCGGAAGAGATTGTGCACAAGAAGATAGACTGAGCAAGCTGGAGGAGGGACATTGGTAATTTCTTCGGAGAAGAGAGAATAAAGGAGATTAACAATCTGTGCTGGAGAGATCAGAACAATAAATTGCCAAAGCAGTAACTTAGACTTGGGCAGCAGCTCTGAGATGGGAAAAACATCTCGCACAAGGAGGTGCCCAGCATCCACCCATAACCCATCCTGCGGGGTTTATAAATCAGGAGCTGGCTCCTGGCTGACACCTGACATTCAAGGTCTCCACCTGAGAGCATTTGCTGACTTTATTTTCCTCTCCACGTAGGCAGGCTCCTCTCTGCCCTGCCAGACCACCGCAGCATCGCTGGTCGGGATGAAACAGCAGCGGGAGTGTGAACCTGGGATGTGAGAGTGTAGTGAAGATGAGCCAGAGTGTTCAGGAATTGAGAGAGATGCCGTTTGCTGTTTTCTAAGTTCTGGTGATGCAGAAATGATCACGTCCTCTGTCAGGGAAATGGGGAAGTAAAACAGTGAGTGTCAAGCAAGAAGAAGAAATTATATTTAATGAAATTGGATTCGGAAATGTTTTTGTTCCAGCTACTTTAAAACACCACTGGCATCATAACTGAGGAACTGCCAAGAAGATAATCTTTTCTTCTGCTGTGGTTGCTTTTTTCCCCCCTCCCCTGGCTTTTTTCTTGAGCACATTTTGGCAAGTGATAAATCACACAGTGGAAGAGTGCATGTCTCTTCTATTTGTCTTTAACATTGACCTCAGCCCCAGGGAGCCTCAAAAAACAAAACCATTCTTGGTCCAGATTGTCTTCTGGGTTACCTCGGAGGTTCTGCACAGGGACAGGAGGGACACTTTTATTGTGCATGAGCTCATAGGTCCTCATCTTGGAAACCACATAGACATTCAAATAGTGGGACTGAAGCATATCCTCCAGCAGAAATCTAAGCTTTAGCGTGTTGCTGAATCAATTCACAGCGACAAAGTTGGCCAGCTAACATTTTTAGTTATTGGCATCAAATATTATCATGACTTAAGAGAAAACCAACAACAGCAGCACTTGCAAATACTCTTCTTGCACCCACTCTGCACAGCTCCCGAGTTATTAAAAAAACAGATGGAGTGTCCTAAAGAAAAGAAACAGAGCACCTCGGGGTAAAAAAGGAGGTTATTTCCAGCATCTTTGGCATCAGCAAACTCAGGGTAGCACACACAAATCCTGAACAACTTTTCAAAGGAAATAGCCGTTGCTTCTGTGTGCTCATCTCCGACCGTCGATGAAAACCCATGCCACCTCCCGTTGTGAACGTCACATCAACGTCCCATTTCCCACATCTGTTTTGTGTATCAGAGCGCCGGGTTGGATCCTGAGCTGTTTGGATGTTTGCAGCTCCCGTGACCATCCGGGGATGCAGATCCTCTCTTGGGCCCAGGATGAAGCTTTCTCGGTGTCGTGTCGCAAATTCCTCGGTGAAGCCGTCGGGGTTGAATCCCCTTCTCTAGCGTTCGTCAAAAAAATCCTATTTAGCAGCACCGTCGTCAAGGAAGAAATTGAAAAATCTTTTGTTGAACAAAGTACCTTTCACTTAAAAAATCCAGGCAAGATAAAATGACATGTGTGCTAATGATGTATTTTATGAACCACCATCTGTCTCGGGAAAGGTCAGAGAAAAATGGCAACCGCTGCTCAGGTGATTGGTGGTGGAGGGGGGAAAATGGCCTCATCTGAACGTGACAAGAAGCTTCAGTGACATCATATAAATGCCATAATTGGGAAGTGGTAAATTGAACAGGGCTGCCTTCGGAATTTGATGTGTCAATAAACAAGTTCAAGGTGACACGTTGGATCAATACGGCACGACAAGAATCATCCGACAAATTTACTGCAAAGTAATTGGGTGCAAAATGACTCAACTCAACCTTCACACTGCAGAAAATCAAACAAACAGGCAACCTACAGGCAACAGTTTGTATATGTCAGATGCTGCTTAAGGTAGCTTGCGCAGTACTAATAGAGTTGTTTTAAAGGGAGACGGGGGGAAAAAAAAAGTGAGGTTCCCGTTATTATGAGTGTGACCTGAGGCATTGCTATAACCCTCTATGCACCTTGAGGGTGTATAAATAGAAAAACAAAACACACAATTGCTAGAGGTAGTCTTAAATATTAATATTTTTCATCCTGTCTGCGTTGAGATGACAAATAAAATAAACTGGGAACACCTTTTTTTTTTCTCTTAGCACAAACAAGAGGCTTTTCGTCTAATAGGTTTCTTACCTCCCACTCCCCTTATTTTTTGATAAAAGAAGGTGTAATAAGTCACTTCTATTAAAAAACCACATTTGCCCACATTACACAGGGCTATTGAATGCAAATCATTGGCTACCATTGGAATTAACCGTCCCCACTTACTGCTAAGCCTGAAAAGAGTCACTCAGAGAAGTCTTTTCAGTGCATTAATTTGTTGACAACAAATTTGATGCTTGATTTGTCCCCACTTGACAACCTTTAATCTTGAGTTTCTCTGAGGGGAAAGTCGAGAGCTTATTTTTCCGAGAAATTTGGGCTCTCGCCAAGGCTAAAAGAGAAGCCGGTACACTGACTGCACGCTTTGGAAATGTCACGGAGATCGATTGTGTTTTAATTGTACATTCATTCTGGAGTGAGAAAGGAGAGAGAAGATGAGTGGAGAGCCACAGCCAAGGAGAAAGATGCCATTCACGTTCGTGTCTCTTCCCAGCTGAGCTGAGCTGTAGCAGAGACCACTTTTTTTTGTCGGTGGTGGCTTTGTGAGTCCATGGAAATGATGGGAAAGCCTCACTTCTGCCCCATCCCTGATGCTGCTGGAGCACAGGGAGTCCGACCGCAGACCCCAGGGCCCGACGCTGGTACATCGGCATCGCTGGCTCCAGCATCCCCATAATTTACGGTAATCTGAAAATGCAGGAAAGCAGACAAACTCAGCAGCTGAGCTTTATTGATGGACTGACGCCACTGGATAAAGTAGTGTGCCGTATTGGTAAGCTTTGGGCACACTGAGAATTTAATGGATGTCAAGATTTGGACAGGGAAAAAATAGGAAGATTGAGATAGAAGATTTGTGCCAGGAATGGGATTAGTGTGAAGAATTATGAGCACAGTAGTTATGATAAAAAAAACCCCCATATATATATAATATAGAGATTTGCCCCTGGCTGCCGTGTTGGGGCTCTTGTGCTCCCTCGGGCAGGGACATCTCTGGGAGAGCTGTCCGGGGACAGGGGATGCACAGCCGCCTCAAACACAGGAGGTTCTTGAGACTGGTAATTGCTGTCAAGACAATTGGGTTGTGTCCCATGCAAGAGATGAAACCCAACTGAACAAAACCCTAGTGGTCCATCGTTTTTGGGGAAAAATATTTCCAGATCTGGTAAGTGACCTAAAGCTGAGATGTGGAGCCAAGTGTGTAATGTCAGAAGGGTCGGCTCTCCCCCTTTGCCTGCCGACCATCTCAAGTTTATCCCACTATGTAATAGAAAGAGAAAAATACCCCTTTTTTTTACCCAAAAGTGGTCTGGGACGCCCTTAGAGCCCAGCACACTGAAGATACAGGGTTTGCAAGCAGACACCTTCCCCCAGGCTTAAGGACAAGGCTATTCGCTTACCAGAGGATTTCGTTGTCTCCTAAGAATGACTTAAAAAACGAGCCAGAAAGTGGGAACCATCTTAACGTGTAAGATTAGGCAGATCATTCTGTAAACCTGGCATTTCTAGTGGGATATTTTGCTCCCCTCGCTCTGGCTGAATCACAGCGGAGTCACGGCAAAACGTTATCACTGGAAAGCCTCGGCTGGAGGAAGAGGTGTGACGCAAACCAGCTGCTGGGGGGCTAAAATGAGTTCAAAAGTTTCAAAATAGATCTTGTGTCACTTCTTCAAAAGGTATCTTGAGGTGGCTTTACTGTTTGAGGGGTTTTTTTGCTGGTTTAACACATTTTTGCTTGTTTTTTTCTATGAGGTATTTGCATCAAAGCCAACTCTGGCAGTGGAGGGAATCCCAAGGGATAGTTTGAAAGCTGGGAAAGTAAAAATGCAAGGATTTTTTTTTATTTAAAAATTTGTTGGGAATCTTTGGATTATGAAATTGTTAACATAACTCCAGTGTTTTGTGTACTCTCGGCAGAAAAAGTTCCTCTTGCTAAGACTGAAAAAACCATATTGCTCTGTTGCAACACATCTCTATCATGTGAGACAACAAGTTATTTCCAAAGCACAAAGGAAAGAAATAAGTTCCACCAGACATTTTAGATTTTTACAGCTATATCCGTAGCCATATATCTGCCTCTGTATCCTTCTCTCCTTTGGAGCACCATGCACATCTGAAAAATCACCTCTACACCAGTGAGAGGAATCCGGGATGTTCATTTCCCATTAATTAAAGTGGGAATCAGATATCCAGTCTCTCAGGTTGCAAACAACACCGTGAAGGAGTCACATTTTGCAGGGCACAAACGGAGAGCTGACAGACTGGGGGCACCCGTGTCCGTCGAGGACACGCACGGCTCTACAGCGCGTTACCACCTGGAGCGTGGTGGAAAAGCCCAAACCATCAGTTCTTTGCATTAATTTTGCTGAATCTCTTATCCCCAAACTGAACTCAACTGATTTTCTGCCTTTGAGTGATATTGATTTCGAGTGTTGCTCTAATTTATTCCTTATCGTCTTTGTTTACTCGTAATGATTATTCCGTTGTTAATTGATATTTCTGTTGTGTTCTTTAAAAGCCTGATTGAAAACCGATTCAAATCAATGGTAAAACTGTCACTGATTTCAGCTCATTTTCAGGTTATAATTGTTATTTTTCCCCTCTTTTAGTATACCAAAAGGGGAAAAAAACCCAAACAAAACAATCCTTTAAACTCTGTAGTTCTTTCTGGAAATATTCTGTACGTATGGTACCTTCCCTAAATCCTAAACACTTTGATTGTCTTTGGGTTATCAATCACACCAGTTATTTTCTGTTCTGACTTAAGAGGATTATTGGGACTGGATTTTGTACTTTGTCAGTATTACAGGGTGACACCTCCTCACTCGGGGCTGGGTTGCAGCCTAGCAATGAGCCCGCCTGTCTTCCCTCTCACCGAAATCATCTGGAGCCGCTGCCGCTGAGCTTGTGAAATCTGTGCCGGTGACAGTGTCCAGGAAACCTGTCCACCCCAAGCAGAAAATTCAAATTAAAGCCCCTCGGAGGTAGGGAAGTGTCAAGAGGGACAGATTTCAACCTGAGGAGCAAGTGATAACGCATGATTTTTCTCTTTGGGATCCTAGCAGAAACCTACAGCGCAGCAGTTTAGATATCACCTTAACTCATGCGAGCAGGATGAAAGCAAAAAGGTATTTCATTGTGTGTCGAACCGAGGGGTGAATTTGACCCCATTACTGCTCTATAGAGGAGTTTGTGGGGCTGTTTTTCAAAGAAACATATTTTAAAGATTTCTCTGCTATGTAGGTAAGCCCACATTTTCCTTCCAGTTGTGTTTCATCTTTTATTTCCCCGTAGGGATGTACCACGGATTTCTGCAGCCTTTTGACCAAGCCTTGCCTGAGGTAGAGGCATCAAGAGCTCTTTGGCTGTTGTGTTTGGCCCCAGGTTGTTTCCCTCTTAAGCAGGAGTAGAAGAGGCATGGATGCACTGTCTGGGACTCTGGGAATATCTCCATGGGGCATCTAAATTCTCCTTTTTTCCTTCCAAGTGGAGCAGAGCTGGGCTGCTTCTGAGCCCCTTTAAAGCTCTGGCTGTGAGGGGTTTAGCTGTGTCCATCAGGTGCTTTCACCAAGAGCTGGTGCCAAGCACGTCTACAGGTCCATCAGCCCAGGAGCTCCACTTACCTGGAACAAATATTGTAGGTTTTGCCATTTAAAAACATCCTGCCATGGCCGGGACTGCCGTGTTAATTGAGCTGCAATTGCCAGGCCCTGAAAGGCAGCAGGATATGGATACATTTTGTTTAGGGTTGCTATTAGTTTTTCTGGGTTGCAGAGAAGCCTTGCATGGAAATTGAGCCCATTATGTATTTGGGTCTTGCTTAACGAGATGCAGTGCAAAAGGCAGTCCATTACTTTGGAACTTGAGGCTTTGCCTCCTTTCCAAGATTGATTTTTATTTCACAAATTATTACTGCATGGATTAATGATCTCTCTGCATGCAAACGCTCTCGGCTGCTACCCAGGTGCATTAACCTTTCATAGAACAAAGAATTCCTCCTCCTCGATGTTGCTTTGACCAAAGCATTTCTCTTCTAGATGCTGAATATTAAATACACGGGCATCGCTATCTTGCTGTTACCAACAGGAGAGGAGCTGGATTCAGAAATCATAGGCATGTGTGAACCTGTCACCTCCTTCAGGTGTTTTCTTCTCCACTGGACCACTACAGGCTCCTAATGCTCAAAGGCAGACTTGTAGCCCCTAATTAATAAAATAATACTGATTACAAAACATTTTTGGTGCATAAGTGCAGCAAGCAGGCATCCCAAAACAGGCAAAGGCTACTGTTACCAGTTTATACTCAAGTAAAATGGGACTTAGAGGTGGAACAAAATGTGGCCATGAAGGTCTCAGAGAGAAGACTCCAGGCTCTTGAAGCCATTCTTGCAAGATAAGCAACACAGTTTTGTTAACACAAACTGCTCCACCGAACCCCGATGTCCTAAGACCTGCACAAGGATGTGCTCAACACGTAAACTCATAATAAAGAGGTCAATCCTGCAACAGCTTCTGCTGATCATATGTACCAAGAGTATATTTAAGGTGCTGCAGGACTGGGGACTCTTATAATTTAGGTTGACCGGCATCCTTAATTCAGTCCCCTCCTGGTCATTCTGTCCTGGCAACATGCTCATTTAGATGTGAAAAGTCTGCTCTGCTGGCAGGCTGCTGCCTACACTCAGTAAACAGCATGAAATGTAGCCAGCTTTGCTGTATTTGTGAAACTTTCCCCACAGCTCTAATTATGCCTGGGTAGTACTAACATTTAGTCAGCTTAAATTATTAAACTCTTGCAGCCCCCGCAGGTAAAAACCTGTTTAATTAATGACTGATTAGTTAAATCATTATGTGTCCTGATATGAATCACAATAATTTTTATAGTCCATATTATCTTTGTAAAGGCATGTTAATTTATTGAAGGATTCTTTTTCCTAAAAGGAACAGAAATAGGCGTACCTTAGAGCTTAGGAGAGACCACCTCTTTTATAAGGACAAAACATACCAGCACGTATCTAATGTAGAAAGATATTCCCTAGACAGTCCCGAATGCTCTTTAATTCATCTGGAAGCTGGAGATGCTCAGACCCTAGAAAAAGAGTCCTTCATATCTGGACATTATGCATTTAAACTTGCATTTTTCCTTACTTCACAGGTTTTGGGGCAAATGCTGGCACAATTGCACCATCTTCAGTAGATGTTTTCAGTGGTGCCACCAAGCATAGAGCCCGTGTCCCCTTTACATCATCATCTTTCTGCCCTTTTGGTACCTGCCGCCCAGCAGAAACATCTCTCTCGGGCAACAAAATCCCATGTACAGCAGCAGCGACTTTCAGTGTTGGTTTGGACTAAAAGGAGGTATCACTATGTGGATGGATTCAGCCAGGTAGCTTTTAGCTCTTGCCAAAACAGTAAATATTTTGGAGCCATGCTGGCTGTTGTGACAAAGCTGGCAGCACTCTGTTAGTCCATGGCACCGTGATATCTGACAGAACGTGGGCTGACATGTCCAGACGTTATCCTTTCTAGAATATGACCCTGCCTGCCAAATGGTTGGCTAATGCGACCTTTGGCTGTGGCCCCAAGGCTGAAATTTGGTCCTGGGCCAAACGCTAGTTGTTACAGCTGTGTCAGTAAATAAATAAAAAAAAAACCCAAACCCTTTTTCTCAAGGATCTAAATGACACATAGCTTCTGCTGACATACCATTGCCCTGAGACCATCTGCAAGTGCTCAGACACCTAAAATCCCTGACGTATTGCTGAAGGTAATATCAGATACCAGAAAGTTCTACATGTTGTCTGTGACAACAATAATTTCTGTAAGAACTACAATTTTTTTTTCTTTCAGCTCAGCTTTGCCATCTCACAGTAAAATTGTAGTGGCAATACCTGTAATACTTTGGCCTCTGAGCCAAACTTGCTGTGATAGAGATAAACTCCTTTTCCAGGAAACAAAGATATTTGACTGTTGGGAAGCAGAGATGTACAAGAAATTGTACATCAAATTCGGGTTGTGTTCTCCAAACAAGAAAGGCTTTGGCCGCACTCTTTTCCAGGAGCTGGGAGAAATGTCCGTTTCCTTTTTGAGTGGAAACAGTGGGCATAAACAGCAAACTTCCCATCTCCAAAACCCCACGTCCCCCATCAAGTACCTGAAACTACCCACTGACAGTCCTTATTTTCTGAGGCACACCTACGTTTAGGCTCTTGGGGACTCTCACACTCAGATTTGCAAGCTCGGGTGAAATCATGGTATTTCCCAACCTTGTAGAAGTTGGGTTCAGCCTCTCACTTGAAACTTGGTAGATCGGGTTGTCTTCAGCACAGCAAAGCGATGACTCTCCAACACGGTGGCCTCAGGAGGACCTTGGGAGGTGGCCTGCAAGCAGGGTACGCACTTGGACAGGAGGTAACTGTAGGGTTGGCTGTAAAGACAAGTGAATTTGGGAGGTGGTGCCTTTTTCCAGCTCTTTGCCCAGTTGAAGGCATCTGTGCTCTCCCAGCAGGAGCACGGAGCTCCTTGAGGAGCCAACGGAAAGAGTCAGCCCTTGCTGCCGTCCAGGGTGACAGGCTGGGGGGATGTACTTAATGATATATATAATGTAGGGTTGTCTCACTGCAGAAATCTGGGACAGCACTTGCAGAAAGGAAAGGAGAAGAAACGAAAGTTATTTTGAGCTAAATACTCACACAGGAGCATTAATTCACTGCAAACCATTGCTCACCTTCCTCCGGTTTACTTAAGCGCTGCAGTCATGGTTTGCAACAAATGCACTGCAAAGAGAAGAGACAGCATTTTTTTGCAGCTCTCCCTTTTTCTCTCCTTCTCTTTCCTATCATATTGAATCATCAGGGTGTGAAATATAATAAAGCACCGTACCATTCAATCTGTCGGCTGTACCTTACAGGTGTACTCCAGGTAAATATCCCCTTGGCTGGTGAAAAATGAGCTTACCTGAAACAGATGACTTTGATGAACTTCGGTAGCTGGGCCTCTATCACTCTTTTCCAATTGGCTTCCCCAGCAAAGCATGGTTACCCAACACAAATTTGTCTTACTGAAGGAAAGATATTCTCTAATTCACTTTGTTCCCAGCATCTTGCCCTCTCGCTGACGCCTTCACTTCATCTGGCGTTTCATAAAAGTATAAATGGCAGGGCTTGTCATCTCTTCCACTGGGCGTCTTTGGGAAACAAATTAATTATTTACCAGCCTATCGCATGCCCCATTGCTTTGATAAAACCGGAATATAAGTAAAAATGGCCATGTATTAAAAAGTGTCGTTTCCTGGATGCAGCAGTGGCAGGTACAGTACCACAGCAAAAGCTACTGCCCCCCCGCCCCCCCAGCCCTCCCCAAGTCATCCCTGCTCATCGCCAAGCAAGCGGAAGGGGCTAAGAGCAGAAACAAAGCAGACACGTATGCAGATGAAATCCCTGTACCTGCAAGGGCTTCCACTGCTCACCATTTTAATTTTAGATAAGTGCCGAATGCCTCTTTACTCTCAAAGAAGAGAACATCTAGAAGATTAAGTCCTGCCTGACTAGCAATAATCCAGGGAAGCCATTCCAGGAGGTTTGTTTTCTCCTCTGTTTTTTTGCTTGTTTCTAATTTTATTCATTTGTTTTTTATTCCTTTCTCGGGACAGACGTCTGAAGAGGAGTAGGGAAAGGCCAGGAGACGTTTCGGAGGTGCCTTGGGTCAGAGAGATGCTGTTGCATGCAGTGGCGTTGACTGGATCCTCAGTGGAAAGGTCACATCTTGCTTCTTCTGCAAGCCCAGCGAGTGCAGGCCAGGGTGTAGAATAAGGCACTTCTCCCCCTTTTTCCTCCAACAACTCATTTGGGTGAAAGCCACGCGGTGATTGGCTCAGTAAGGCTGTGATTTGGGGAATACAAGAGGTTATTTCCTTTTTTGGCTGAGTTTTTTTAAAAAATCTGTTTGAACAGTTCAAAAAACCCCACACATGACAAGAGGGATTGGCTTGTCAAGTGGTAGGAAATGACCCTTCCACTGAAGAACCATTTTGGGCATCATTAATTGTCATTTGCAGTAGCATTTACTGCTTTTCCTCTTTAAAGGAGTTACAAAACAATGAAGCCTTTAACAGGGATATATATAATATTTCCTGTTGTCGACTGGAGAAGGTGAAGGTGATGAAGAGACCTGTCCACAATCATGAAACCAAGAGTTTTAAACCCTTGAGTAACTGCACTGATCACAACATCCACCCTGACTCTGTGACCGCATTTCCCTCTGAACGCTGTGCTGGTGCTGTCAGGTCTCATCTCCCACAGAATAAATAGACTTTATGGATTTTACTCGTTCATCTCTCTCTCCCACATGGATAAGAGAAGAAACTTGAAGCTGTGAGTACCTGAATTTGCTTCTTTCCCAAACTGGAACCTTTTGGGACACTGGGGTGAATTTTCCCTGGTGAGGCAGAGATGCTGAGAGAACTGGACAGGTTGGGTCAAAAGGACAAGCAGTTTGGGGTGGGAGAACCCTTTTTTTTTTTTTCCCTCTTTTCTGAATTTGCAAACAACCAAAGACTGTTTCACTAAGTGGTTGAAAAGGCAGAGCAACGAGGCTGTCAGTGGGCCTCCACATGAGTTTGTGCATGAAGACAGCAAGTTACTTTGGAAGATACAGCAAAGGCAGGATGCCAAAGGATGCCCAGAGGAGAGCTTCTAAAATCGTCGGAGCATAAGCAAGGTTATTATATCTACTTAAAAGTTAAGTGATCTGTAAGGTGGCCAGAGACCATATTTCCCATCCCTCTATAAACTTGTGCAAAGCCCCAGTAGACCCAAACCATTAAACAGTGCTTCCCCAGGACCAGTGGTAACCTAACTAATCGCAGAAACCTCCTTTTTGCTGAATCCAGTGCCATCGTGAGCATACCTCAACATCTTCCTTCATTTCTTATTGTTTTTTATTCTGCAAAGCAACAGGCAGGGAAAAGAAGCTCTTTACTCACCACAAACTCTATTCAAACTTGAATGATTACAGCAAAACTGTGTTCTGGTTTGGGTTTTTTTTTTCAGCCATCAGGGAATGCATTGATCTGAAACCACAGCCCAACCTAGGATATGTTTTAAAAGTCTTCAGAGCAAAATTGCACTCGTGTTCAGTGGCTCAGCTTTTGTTTCAGGCCAGGTTTTAGTTGTGTCTTTCTCCTTCTTCATCCTTTTTTTTCTAAATGGTACTACCAGGTAGTAAAAGCACCATCCATGTTTCAGATGCAAAGGAACTATAGAAGGAAAGTGGCAGATAAATTTAACAAGCATTAAAGTTATATATAATTTAAATATGTATAAAATTATTCGGTATATCGATTAGAAAATGGGCTGTTGACCATTTAAAGGCAACAATCAATTTCATAGTTCACAGGTCAGGTCAAGTTTCATTCTAATGATCTAAAAAAGCGAATAGCATTAGGAGATAATGAACTCCACAGGATTACAGATGTGATCTATAGCTCTGTTGTGGCACAAGACCCAGCAAATGAGAGAGGGCATCATCTGAAGTGCCCTGGCCTCCACAGACTAAAACCATGTTTTTATATCTTGGCAAGGTGTCAATTTATGATGTAATCAAAGGCAACCGATGGAATTACTTTGCTCCTAAAACACCACATGGTTAGGCTCAATGTCATCAATGAGCAAGAGAAGTAGATCCCCATTAATGTGGTCTACGAACTTATCTTCCCTATTCTGGTAAGTGAATGTCAAGCGTACCCACCCTGTTAATCAAAGGGAGTTGATAGCTCTCTCCGCTCCCACCGAGGGGTTGGGTTACACGAGGAAAATACTGCAGGGCTACCATCAGGTTGTTTTCTGGTGCACTGTTGTACAGCAGAGAAGCGGCTTCCCTAAAGTTTAGTGAGGAAAGGAAGAAAAAGAAATCTGTGTCTATAAAGAGAGGATGAATTTGTATCCATAGCCATGTAAATATATGTATATTTGTGTGTGCATGTGTCTGGGTAAGTACATTTTTATTGGGACATGGAAGAGAAAGTTAGGCCATTTGAACTTTTAATAAGAGAAGGAAGGGGCAGTGACTTTTGAAAAGCCTGGTATATATTTTGATGGTATTTAGGTATTATTTTGTGAAAATGGATGGCTCTGATGAAGAGCCATCAGCTTTTAGCCTGGGTCTAATACATTGAAATCTTCAGTCCATATTGTCTGAACCATATGATCAACATTTTTGAGACCCTACTCGTTGCTTTGCCTCAGAACTTGAACTGAATATCAAATCCATTTAGATATGGGTTTGGGATTTAAATCCAGGCATCCTCCTATAATATTTATGCAGTGTTAACTTCCCACTTCCAGCTGTGGTTTGGATGCAGAAGACATTTTGCAGTTTCTGAGTGGGTGTCTGAAATGTGAGAAAAACTTGCAGAAGGACCAGGCAAGATTCCTCTGAGCATCCGTTAGAGGGGAGCGAGGGAGCAAACTCCAGTCTTGCCAAAAGGGACATTAGAAAGATTTTCCACCTTTCACCTTTATTCATGAAGGTACTTTGAACACACCTGAGCATCTCGAGGGGCAGCAAGTGCCTGCATTTTGACAGCTAAGTCTCGCTGTAAGTGTTTATGCAGATCCTATCGACTGGGCATATGATTTTTCCGTCTTTGTGCAGCACACCAGCCTACATCGCTGCCTTGAGCTTCTTTAAACAGCATTCCCTTCCACACTGCTGTGTCTTCTCGGCTGTTTCGGTGTTAATGGGTTTACTTGGATTATTAATTGGGCTCATTAGACTTATTTTCTTCTTTAATATAATGAGTGTGTAAGCACTAAACTAAGAGGCATAAAACTTTGATAAATGAGAAAATTGGGTAATTGCACAGCATCAGTGCTGTGCTCGTAGGAGCCTTGTTAAAAAAATGGTAGAGGGAGAAAGACAGACCGAGAGCAGGTAAAACAGAAAGAAAAGTAATCTAGACTGAGGCTTGAGCATGCTCTTTTTGTACATCAGAACAAGTCAGCTTGGCTGGGATTCAGGCCCCTAAAGTAACACCTCAAGGCGTTTCAACCCAGTTTCTACCTCTCCTCGATGTCAGTGGCAAGAACATGTAGACTATGGCTGCAGATTTAGGCTCTGGTTCATCACGTCACATAAGCATATATCGAATAGGTAAGCGTGGATGTATTCACATTAAGTGAGTACCCCACCGCTGAATCGAATAGGGTCCAATTCAGCACGTCTTGTACATCCAAAATTCCCAATCTCAAGCAAATGGATAAATGAAGAATCAGGCCCAAGGCTTTATGCTTACAAAATTCAGCAATATAAAGGCAGCAATAATCCCAAAGGCAAAGAGAAAGCAAGGAAACTGAAGACAGTAAACCTACAAGAATAGCTACTTTTCAGAAGCGATCCCTCTATGAATGATCCTACCGAAAATCTTACATACACAAATGCATTTTAGCTTATTACAGCACGACGGCAAAAACAGTCCCGCGAAGCTGTGCTGTTCATTGCAGTCCTGGATCATTGCTTATCTCTTTTAATAGGCAGGAAATATAACAGCTAAATTATAATTATATACTGTACACAGCAGTGTTAACAAAATAACACGATGTTTGGTACATTTCCCATCATCTTCTTAGGAGGTACAGCAAGCTGCAGGTTTGTAACAATCTTCTGTTTCTTCACCTCATTAATCTCCCGAAGCAGAGAGAGAGCAATACAAGCAGAGGGAGCCCAGAAATGTACGTACATTACTGAATTAACCAGGCATGTAATTAGTGCTCAGGTGCTTAGTCAAGGAAGAAACATGCAGGATTATTTAGATTTGGATTTAACACCCCACAGTTTGAATAGTGGCAGTACGTTGTACGAGCTTTTCAATCAACCACTCCAGATGCCTTGGAAATAGAGATGCGTGGCCCCCGTTTCTGCCTGCGGCATGGCGTTGTATTCTAAGCTTGGTATTATTTATGGGAATATAGGAAAGTGTGCGCATGCAGTATGTCACGGTCCACCCTAGGAATGGGGAGACAGAGCCGGTGCAATGCCAGGAGCACCTCTGTCCACCGAGGAACGTGGACAGTGCTGCTCACCCCAATACGGGAGCTTGGTGTGACCCACGGTACCTGTAATACTTGCATCTTTCTTTCTCGACTTGCAATAAGAAAAGCAGCGCAGGTGAGGATGGGATTTGCTTTCTCATGCTCTTGAGAGCTGCTCCTTTGCCGGAGTGAATCATCTCCGTTGCGGTGCCTTCTGATTGACACTGCCTGAACATCTCCTGTTTAAAGTGCATTTAGTGTCCATGGGGTCCTGAAGGCAGATGAGTTCTGCTTATCCCACAGGGCACCCACAACATTTCCGAGGTGTCCCCTGGGATGCTGGATGTGTGATCCAGCTTGACCCTGGGCTTGCCCTGCTGTGAAGTGCATTTTGAGCTCTGCAGCACCCTCTGTCTCTAGCTCGCATCTAGTAAACCTTTTACCATCCTAATCCGAACCACACTGAGTAGAGTTGGCCAAAGGGCACATCCCAATCAACGGAAACCACCAAAACCAGGGAACGATCAATTTTGCCCCATACCTCATCTCCAAGCCCAACTTTCACTACTTCCAAGCCATCCCCTCAATCCGTCTCCTTGATCCCCGTATATCTACACCACCCCACTGCAGGCACGAGGCTCTGCATGCATTTTCATGCTGGCCTGGATAAGCACAGCGAGAGGTTGGATTGCAAATGGTAGCCTTGAGTTACATTTATCTAAACACCACCAAGAAGCAGAGATAAGGGAACGAGGCACATTCATGTACATTGGTTCGCCGGGGTTATTTGCTGCTCGTAGCCGGTGAATGAGAGAGAGGGCTCCGTGGAACACCAGCACAATGATAAAATTGTGATGAAAATATTATCTGTATTGTTTTTCATTGAAATATTGCCCCTTGGCGGGAAGCAGATTGGTAACATCAGCGAGCAGAAGTAGAGAGTGGGTCTTAACATCCTATAAGCTCATCATGGCAAACTCAGGCCATGATGTGTTAGGCGAATAGCCCTCATATGCTTAATTTTGAAAGCTCAGAGGGAGGTTTGGCTAGAATAGTATAGGAAATGTACAGGTGCGAAATGCAGAATTTGTGCGAGCAGGCTTTTGTTATGCAGAAGACCTCCAAAACTGTCAGGAAAGTAAGGTAGAATCCATTAAAAAGAATAGCTTAAATATTTCTCCCACAAAATCAGTATTTTCCTAGAAGCATGCATAGAAATCTTCAGGAGGTGGTTCTCGCTCTACAGCTGGGAATTCAGTTATTAGTTGGGAAAAAGTTAATGCCAAATCTCAAAGCAAACTTTAAGCCATGCAGACCTTCTCTGGTGCAGGATTTATTACAGGGTTATGACCTCCACATATATCAGATGATCTGAGCACACACAATCATGTAAATATATGCATTGTCCATAATGACCTGAAAAAAATCCTTTAAAGCAGTTAGATTAAATAAGGCCCAAAGAAAAGAATATTTTATGTGAATATGGCTAAACTTCCACAATCTATAAATTTGTTTACAATCACAGAAAAGCTAATTTCCTTCACCTGTCTCATGTTAAAAATGATATTTCAGCTGAAAGTAAGATCTAATATTTGGTTTTTTTTTTTTTCTTATGCCTACGTGAGGCAGTGAGGGGGCTCACAGGCTGTAATTCCAGGGCAAAACCCCTGTCTCATGCTTATGCTCTCAAATCTTGTCTCCTCTGCTGGTAAAACAAGCAGGATTAGCACACGATAAGACCAGCAGAAGTAGTAATTACACTGGCGATGAGCTAACTGCAGAACCACGGAATAAATCCCCCAACAATTATTAAAATGGCTCAATGCATTACACAAATTGGAAAAGACTGGGACACTCTGGGAGGGGCGAAGGGAGGTAAGACACATTATTTAAGTGTTCTTGTAAGCCTTCTAAGATATTAATGTTGCAAAGCTTCTTATGAATATTTAAGAACATAAAATGGAGATACACTTCAGCCCAGCATTACCGCAGAAGCCTGTAATACAGTTGAGTCCACTTAAGGAGGCAATATCTGACAGCCGTGACAGATTTAAACATGATAAGGCAAGGGTGGTGTTTATAGCTGAAAAGTTCATGCAAACTAGTTAAATATTGCTGCAGTTAGATCTGTTATAGTTATTTTTATGTATTGATATATGCGTTTATATCATTTCCTTAAAGATGTGACTTTGCCTCCAGGTGCCTGCACTTTTGGAAGCACTTTTAAAAAATTATTATTATGGAATTATTTGATGTTTTCTGGAGAAAGGACAGGTACTTTAGTGCTAAGAAGGAAATAAGCTTTATTTCTTGCTCTTTAAGCAGGTGCCTGGGAGATATTCCCTAAAGTTGGTACCTGACACAGATCAGTTTTTACTAGGACTAGTTTCAACGAAACTTTTAATGGGAAACAGTTTTACTTGGGTAAAAAGGATGGGTACAGAAATCTTTTCTTCAGAGATGCCATAAACTTTATAAAACTTAAGACAAAAGTTTTTCACCTCAGAGCTGAATTTTTTTCCTCAGTTCTTAGTGAAAATATTTTAATTAATCAAGTTTAGTCTTCAGCTAATTTTCTTCCCTTTAGTCAGTATTTTCCCTGAGAGAAAAAAAACATTTTTCTAACTAACTGTGATATTCATTGTTTCTGTTCAAAGTGTCTAATTCTCCGTGTCTATTCAAAATAGCCACCAGAATATTCCTGTTCTCAGAGACTGATGAAAACTTTGGTGATTATGGAGATTTTTATATTCCCTCCAGCAAAAGTGATTCTAACCGCCCATGGAAAATTGAATGACTTTATTTTTAATGCAAAAAACCCCTCAGAACAAAACTAAAGGATCGAAATCAGAAGTGGCCTCTGAACAAGAGCAAAAAGACCAACAAAGCTGTTGTATTTTACAGGAAACCTGACTGTAAGAGAGCTTTATAAACAGCAGATGGCTCCCATATAGAAGAGGCTGAGCAATCTGAGCAAACAATAATCAACATGAAAAAGCAAAGCTGGGTTTGACACACAGGGCAATTTCAGACACTGAAATTAAAAAAGATATATTGGAACGTACCGTAAAGAAAGAAAGAAATGTCTCTGTTTTGGTCGTTTGGGTCTTGGTAGCTTGTCAGATTGACATGAATATTTAAGTGGTGAAAATCTTCTCAGTGATGGACCATATCTGATACCCGTACAGGTCATGGGATCTCAGGGTCCTGCTTTTATTTTTTTTATCACTGGTGCATATACAGAAGAGAGATGATTACTAAGGAATCATGACTTAACATAGCCCTGGTGCTCTTCGTTGGGATACAGACGTGTTGTCACCAGAGATCGTCTCTCTCGTGCATGGCTACTCCAGTCATGAACACTTCTGCCTCTATGAGGAATCAATTTCTCCCTGTAGAAGGGCATGGATAATAGAAATAGTTTTCTTCAGTATTAAATATCTTAGTGAAAATATAATATCGAAGTGGGCAGTTTTGTTCAGATTTTGCCCTTTAAAAAGGATGGAAAATGCAGAAAACTTCATCTTGCTTTTTTCTCAGTGGTTCTTTCCTGTACAGATCCATTCAGCTACCGACTAGAAATATCTTAACGGCTTCTATTTATTGAAATTTTCCAGTATTTTTCTAAGGATCCAAGCAAATTCCAGGTGCCCGCAGGGAGATCACATGCACAATTATTGTATACACAAAAGGAGAGAAGACCAAGCTAGTTTCACAGTGCTCTGGTTCCCACATATTAACTGCAAGATTTCCAGCACATGGATTTTTATGGTACTTATCAAAATGACACATAGACAAAGAAATAAAAAATAATTAAGGAAGGCAGAGATGGTAGGAAGGAGGAAAGGCAGAGCAGAGAAGGGAATGGGGACAGAGAGGTTGGTTTCTCCCTTTTCCAGGCTAACCTCCTGCAGGGATGTGTAATGAGCCAGCTCCAGGAAAGTGTCCCAAGTGGACTCCAATTTTTCCAGGGTTTGCTGTAGATTGTATGTGATCCTTTCCTTCACACTCAGATGCACGGGTCTATTAGAGCAGCCTCTGTGCTGTTGGATGAAGGGTTTATTTTACCAACTTAGCAAAAAAGTAGCGTTTTGCAACCAATAAAGCACTAAGGAAGCCTTCTCCTTTGGTCTGGCAACTGGTTGTGTTCCCTGAAGATGTGACCTGCTCCTCAGGTGACCACTTCGAAGTTGGATGGAGTCTCTCCTGTGACTTGGTCTCTTCCAGCTTTATTATCAGACCAAAAGCTGGAAATGATAGCGACTGAAACAGATGTGTGAGAATTGTTCCCTTCTTTTAAGCTCCGGTTCAGTTCAGTAGGAGCAGAGTTAATTTTGTAGGACTGAAATAAATGAGATGGAAGGTCACAGAGCTAAATGTTTTCCACAGCCTCCTACCCTGCATTGCTCCATTTCACTGTGTGTCTAGGACATTTGTTTCCTCTTTTAGCTCCTATTTTGACTTCCTAAGTTTGCGCCACTGGGGAGCAATAGGAATCTGTATTTTGTAGCTGCTATCTTGGAGAAATAATACAATTTCCCTCAAAACTTAGGGCGTATTCCAACCACAGACTACAGGGATAGCTCAACTGAATTAAAATTCTTGTGCCCATTCTTTTCTTTTATTAAGACATTCTGTAAGGGAGGAAAAGTCCGTATTTGACATTTCTCCTTAAGACTGCCAGAGATTATCAGATATTTTTACCCTCTGATTCCACTGTTTTAAGTACCTTATGTGAACACCAGGGTAACAATGCATGAAAATGATTTTACTTTATTTCTTCAGCCAGGTACAGACATAAGTCTTACAGACGATAGTGAGAAGGCTGAATTAAGCCGTCATATGTAACTACATTTATTAAGCACAGATATTTCTTCATGTTTCTACAGGAGAGGTACCTCTTGGTCAGGTCCTCGGCTGCAGTTGGAAGCTGCTGCATAAATGCAGGTGAGGCAGGAGGTACAAAGCATCTCTTTGCAAAGCCAAATGCCATATCCACCAAATAATCTGAGTCAGCCTATGGGTTGTTGAAAAAATCTGACAGCTGCTTACTGAGACCCACATTCAGTTTGAAATATATTGATGCCTTGAAGTCAAACATGTTTTCTCCTGGTCAAGCACCATACAGGGCAAACCAGAGGCGAGATCGTGCCCAGATAACCACCCTTATATGTAGGTAACCATATATGACCTGGGTGTCTGCACCCTCATTGTAGTCAATACAATCATTGGAGTATGTATTTGGCTGAGCATTGGACGGGTCTGCTCGTGGATGAGTTGAATTGCTCTCCACTTGGTCTCATGGGCTGTAATGGGATCCTGGGTACCTGGCTGAGATGTAGAGACACAGGTACCTAAATCTGTGTGCCTTGATCTGAAGCTGACTCCAGCTTCATGTGCTTGCTGTTTTGATTCTTTGATATACAGGGTTTCCTTGAGAAAAAATGATCTACAGCTTTTGCAGTTTTCATAGCTTTCATTTAGTGGCAAACAAGAACTAAAGAAGACGACCCAGGGAATAAATTTGGACAAAGAATTTGCTTATAGTCCACTGTATGTTGTATCACCACAGGTTAGTACTGCGGGGGACTAGTCTAGAGAAAATGAATTGATCTCACTTTTGGTACCATCTCAGTCGTTCCTTGACCTTTTGATCAGACACAGACAGTAATTTTTTGTTGTGACGACCAGATAACTCATTGGCTGGTCTGATGGTCTTTCAAAATGAGGTTAGTTAATCTTTCTGCTGTCACTGTGTATTGAAACCTGTTGACAGAGGAATTAGGGAACTGAAAATCTGTGTGTTTACAAAGGATTAGCATAAAAACCTCCCTTGCAGACTGAAGCATCTTCTGCTTAGAATAACAAAACTAAACAGTATTGGAGCTAGGGACCATCATGTTTCAGTGAGAGACAGGAAAAACATCTCTGGAGTTTCATCATAAAGTCCTTTGCTATCTTTTGTTCACACTATACTGAGACATTCAATGTCTAGGGCTTAGACCTCAACTGATTTACTCATTCCAAGTTTTCCCAGTTGCAAATTAGTTGTAATTTACTTTCCAGGTTGATTATCCTCACGATGTTGCCTTGGTGTCTGATCCAAGCCACACTGAAGTAAATGGGAATCTTTCCATGGACTTTAATAGGTTTTGGATGAGGCCTTAGCTGTCTGTGTAGCTATTAGGAGAGGCACAAGTTGTACAATGAAGTGCAGGTGTTTGTGCTGCTGGGAGGAAGACCTTATACTGTATTTAATGTTCCTTAATTAATTGAGCCCCGAGGTACAGAGTGGGCTTATGTTCCCAGAAATTGCATTAGGGTAACACAACACCTTCCATTTGCAGCAATCCAAATACAATATTAAAGTTTTATGTTTATTGAACAAGGTCCAGGAATCCGCATGCAGGAACACTTCACCTTCCACTGGAATGCAGCCACTTCTGGAGGAAAACATGGCAATCATTTCACAAGGATAGGCAAGCTATAGGAAGCAAAAGGTGTTAAATTCCAGTGAAAACATCAAGTTTCTGATGTGAGCTGTCAGTAAGGGACCCATGTAATGAATGACCTTACCCAGAATTTTTCCAATGCCCTGACCTTGCTCAAGTAACATGTTATGAGAACTTTTGCAGCTACCATGCTGCATGGTCGATCCAAGAAGTCACGCTTCCAGCAGAAGAGTGTCTTCACGTTATGTTGAAAAACTTGGGCCAGGTGTCCACATTTCTGCAGTTAGATAGGCAAGACCTAGCATACCTTCCTACTCAAAGGAAAGGAAGAAGTGCTTCCAGAGGGAAGGTGATTTCTTTTCAAGATGGAGGATTCAATTTGGTTGAGTAAATCTGCCTCTGGAGTTGCCTCTTTCTCTTTGCTGACTGCAAGAGAGCCCAGCTGACTGGTCTCGCCTGAGATGCCATTCAGGTGTGAAAGTGAGATAAATTCCACCTTCAGCTAATGAAGCCTCATGGGAACTCAAGCTCCTTTGATATTACTGGCTCTGAGGTGGGCTGCTAGAGTGAAGAAGGATACATGAAGTGCTCTTGAAACTGAGAGTGGGAGAAGAGGTTTGGCTTTGAAAAGCTGTCGAAAAAGAGTGAATCTGCACGCTTAAAAAGGAAGAAGCAATTTCTGCAGTGTCCAAAATCTTTTACAAACTCAAAACAATGATGGCAGAAGAAGATGGCCTTGACTGACCTAATACATCTGGGAGATGACAGCCAGCGTGAGGAGGAGAGCAGTGGGGTAGGGAAATGCTGGGCACAGGGTGGTGGGTGCTAAGAGATGGCTGAGAAACCATGCGGACTAAACTGCTAGGGCTTAGCCCTATGCAGGAGGAGGTTGGGGAAGCAAGGAGACAGCAGACGAAGGGTGACAGAGGAGTTAGTGGCACGGAGGAGGCATTTGGCAACGTGGTGAGCTGCTCTGTGACCCTATGGGCATGGGCAAACCAGAAGTAGCAACAAGGAAAGGTTTTTTTTTGAGGCTGGCAACGTTTGTTAGAAGGAGTCCAGCCCCCACGGAGCGTTTCTGCAGATGTTAATGGCTGCATTGGTGGGGAAGAGCTCAGAGCACCGCATTATTGGGGTTGTGCTAAGATATATTAGAGGACCTCTTAATCGGATTATAAATGTGCTTCCCTGTGCAGAACAACCTAGCCATCCCTGCTCAGTGATATTTATTGCAAAGTCAGTAAGTCATTAGGTGGCGGAGTTCAGATTTCCAAGTGCATGTTTGGTATAGACAAGTCAATATGTTTTTGTTTTTTTTTCTTAATTTAACTTCTTGATTGACTTATTATGTACATTGGCACTTTTAAGAGCTTCAAATAAAACACAGTGAGAGTTCAGAACAAATGTAAATGGCCTAAAAGAAAAGGAAAAAAATCCTATAATCTTTTTTAATGGCTATAAAACGTGGGAAGGATATATCATAAGCTCCCCGCATGGGGTCCTTGTCTGCGTTCAATCCAGTATTGTAATTTAGACATGACTTTTTATTTAATTTCTGACTGAGAAAGGGAAATTAGAAAACAACATTATCTCAGCTGCTCCGTTATAATGAACAATATTTCACAGTGCCAGTATAAGTTACCTTAAGAACTTATTTTATGAGACAAACATTGGCTGAATTCCATGAACAACTGGGTTTTCTGGTGTCTTTTGTCTGCTAAAGAACCCAAACTTAAGTAAGGTTTTTAATTACAAATAAGCCCGTCATTACAGTGGTGTGCATGTTACACGTGTGTAACGTGGACCACTATAGCGATGGAAGTGATGGCAGTGGGCTACAGGTTAGCATCAGGGTATTATTTCCTGCTGAAGTGCAAACAGAGGCTGCTTTGTTTCATGTTAGGCATTGGTTTCTTACTTTTTCTTCTAGCACATGTACCTGTGTGTGTCTCCAGCAGTGCTAGATAGTATAGGTATGATAGAGCCCCACGGAAATATCTTGCTAGTTTGTTTTTTATGGATGCGTAGACTGGAGAAGGAAGGGGGGGAAAAAAAAAAGTCAGGACCCAGAGTGTTGAAAAAGATGGAGAGAGGTCCACTGATAGTGGGGCAAGGTGGAGATACAAATGCCCCCGACACACTCAGGTTGTGGCCAGAGCAAATCCACTGTTAACAAACTCCTCCAAATACTTCCAAGGACACCAGCTCCAGGCTAGGAAGCTGCCTTAGATGGGCAACCAGCTCTGCTTGTTTCTTTCCAGACGGTAAAAACCAACCTTCTCTGTTCTGCTGCTGTGTAAGTGTAGACCATGGATATAAAATACGGACTTTAATAGTTTTTCCTTTGGGGAAATCCTAGATCAGGATTACGCAGTTGAATGTTTATTTAGCTGTAAATAACACATTCTCTTGTTAATCTCTGTATCTGTTTTATCAATTTTTTTAACTCGTGGAGATTTATCCAGTCTGTAATTAACCCTTTTGCATGGCAAAATGCAGGATTGTTTCTTTCCCCCTAGCCACTAAATACATAATGTTCTGATAAATATTTAAGCAGTAATGAGGGATGTAATGCACAGTAATCCATTAGTGCCGTGTTCTGAGGGAGCGGCATGGTGCTAAAATGGATGCCATAAGTGCTAACATCCCAGATTGAGCAGAAGGCCTGGTGACCACTGTGGGATTTAGCTTTGAACTATGTTACAGGTTGGGAAATCCATTTGAAGGTGCAGACGTGCTTTATTTGCCTGCCAAGAAAAGCTTTCTTAAAAAAAAAAAAACAACCCCACAACCAAAAAAACCCAACAATAACAAAACCAGCCATCTCTGTGAACAGTGCAGCCAAATATTTCCCAGTCAAAGACTACCAAAGGCCAAGAGCGGGAAGGCAGAGCCTGAACCAGTGGTGCACTAAAGGTGGTGTTGGAGGTATGACCACAACTGGTCCCACTATCATCTAAAACCAAGCTAAATCGGGGTCTATGAGAACCTTCTCACTTTGGGTAGGTCTACTACCTTTTTCTGTAGTCTTCCTCCTTTTTTTCTACTCATTAGACCTTACTATCTGATTACAATTATGCCAATGATAGACATCTGCATCACGACAGTCCCCTAGAGGAGCAAATACAGCAATAGGCAAGGTATCGGTTCCCACTTTTCTTTTCTCAGCAGGGTCTTGATTCCCACCAAGGGCAGGGAAAGGTGAGGTTTGGTACCCAGCTCTTTGTGCTCCGGGAAGCAGCTGCAGCTAATGTGTGTGCTCACTTCCATGCAGAAAAACAGCAATACTCTCTCCGCTCATCTGTGTACAGCGAGCAACGGTAAGTGGCTCTGAAGAGACGTCCTGCTGGGGTATACGGCTGAGCAGGATGGTGACTTAGTGTCTTAGTAGAAACCGTGGGAGTTGGTAGGAACCAGCAACGTTTCTTTGAGGTCACGGAGAAGGAAGTTTTCCGGAGTATCTGTGAATTTGCACCTGGACCAATAATTTTTTTTTTTTAAATTGTTATTCATTTTACACCTCAATAAAGCTTAATTATAAGTAAGCAGTGAGAAAACCAGGAGACATGTTCCAATAATATTGCACTTCTCCGAATCATTCCTGTGGGGCTCTGGCAGTTTTGTTACCATGAAGCAGAATAAAACAAATTAAGAAAACTATTCAAAATTCATTTAAAAACATCATCTGAGGAGCATCATAATAAAAGCACAATGAAAGAGACAAGCTCACTTGGCTAATTTCCTTCA
This sequence comes from Calonectris borealis, assembly GCF_964195595.1. Lineage (NCBI taxonomy): Eukaryota > Metazoa > Chordata > Aves > Procellariiformes > Procellariidae > Calonectris > Calonectris borealis. Next base: position 4,544,985 of record NC_134351.1, on the reverse strand, counting down.
TGTGCTGTGCATGTTTATAGTGTGTCTCTTAGTATGTTTTAATTAGCATCACAATCATCAACTGGTAACTAACAGCACATATGGTTCAGGTTGGGAGATGCAGGCCATCTATTTGGAGCAGAGAAGGGGCTGAAAATCTGATCTTGACTTTGTAGATGCACAGGTCAGCAGAGCCGGCTGGCAAAGCAGGGCTGTGAAGCCCCAAGCCTTGGCCAGAGAGAATATACTTGAGCAAGGGGGCCAACTTCCAGAGTCTCCATCCCTGGATCCGACTTCTACCCTTCTGCTCAGTGCAGGACTCTGATGGGGCAGACAACTATATTGATCGCATCGTTCACTGCCAGCCTGAAACCCACTTTCTTTTGTTTCTTATGGATGTAACCCAACAATGCCATCTCCTCTTGGCCGCCTGGTAAAGAACCTTCTTCCTTGTCTGTGTTTTCACCACTGGAAACAGGTTGCACAGTTTGCCTTTGACCTGCCTTCTCCTTACTGCAGCCATTTGCTTGACTTGTTTTTTTTTATTCTGAAAATTCTTGTTTCTCTTGCTTCCCCCCCCCCTTCTTTTCCAGTGATGCTCCTGCCTCCATCTGAGCCCCCGTTGGTGGTATGGGAACCACTTCAGGTACCTGAGGTTGAGCCTGTGGCTGAGCGAGGTGACCTGCAGTCGCCAGGGCAATGGAGGTGAACCTTTCTTAACAGCTTCCAGAACAGGGCTGACCTGCCTCTCCCAAGACTGGGACCTGGGGTGGATTATTTCACCAAGTTTGGCAAGCTGTGAGCTAACAACTGCTTCCAAAAGGGATGGAGGAGATGAGACTATGATGGACAGATCATGCTTAGTGACCTTGAAAGCTTTTAGGATGCCACTGACTGCTTTCCTGAGCTGTCTCTGTCTGGAAAAGCATCATTTTACTGGGCCTCCTGCACAAAAGCACGCTCAAGTGTTTCTCCTTTGGTAGCCCCATTTAATAGGATTTTCCACGCTTGACTTGCTTCAGGTATGGTCTCTGGAGTAGTGGGCACTGGTGCGCGATAAAGACTCGTAACTTCTTGCAGCTATCCTGTTGGTCTTGTGGTTCGTACTCTGAAACGGTGATCTTTGCATCTGGAAAAAGAGGAGTCCATCAGTCTCTGCAGGTTAGTAGAGGAGGAAAAGATTTGGGCTTGTTTTCATCTTAAAATACTTTTATCTGAAGGTTTGGCCCAACCACATTTTGTTATTATTGGAGTATCTTGTCTAATTCACTTTTTTTCCCTTAAAAAAAACCATTTCACTTCCCCTTAAGAATATGTTATGAACTGCTGCACTTTAGTACTGTGATAGTTCATAACAGAATCGAGAGGAGCATGAATTATGTCAGAACTACATTACTAATGTGTAATCTGCAGCATTGGTTAATTTGTTTTGATATTAAAGTTTTAATAGGAAATATAATTTGATTGCATTTTAAAAATAAAAACTGATTTTCTGTATTATAGAAAAATATTATGAATAATAAGCAAAAAAGAGGCTAATATAGCTAGGCATTTCTATTAACAAAATGAATATGTTTCATACGCTCTTTGTGTACTAATTCAAGTCATCTGATCAGTTTGAGCTGATTTAACATAAACTACAGCCTTGTTCCTTTGCTCCACCTCTTGCAACACTGCTAGCATTAACTTGAGGATGGGATCAAAGTTTTGCAGTATCAGCTGCTTGCATGCCACTCATAACTCAATGATTAGCAACATTAGCACCTTGTACTGCACTCCCAACATGCCAGCAGAGACTGGTCTGTGTTTATAGATGTTTTCCAGCTGGAATCAGCATAATTAAAGAACCCAACTGTGCCAGCGATGAGCCCTCCACCTCTTAAATCAGTGTAGGTGGCTCATGCTGGTGGAAATGTGCTAATGGGTGTGCTATTATGATTATAGCAGGGGGGTGTCATCTCAGGAAAGGTACAACGCTAAATGAGATGAGTGCAATGGGATGATGTGAAAATGTAAGAGCAATCGCATTGGGTCAAATGAAAAGTCCTTTTAGTCTGTTTTCAGCAGCCATTCCCCCATGGGGCTTGGGGAAGAGGGTAAGAACAGAATAAGCATCCTTTGGCTGGTGCTTTCTAGCTCCAACCACTGCCCACGCTGCACAGTTTTCCATATTTAACAACCTTCAGTGGATTTCTCTACCATGCTCGAGCTGAGGGCAAATTGTTGCTGTGGTGTTTAATGAGCTGCTTTGCCCCTCTTAGCTCTGTCCTGATACTGTATGACCTTGTTTACAGTGGTTAAAGACCTCAGGGCACCTTTATTAAAGAATGTGAGCTTAAAGTAATGGAAGGGTAAAAGCTGGCCCATAGTGAACAGCTGAAGGTCCACGATCTATTCAGCTTATCAGAAAGATATAGAGGAGAATTGATGAGAGAATGTATTTCCTTCCTGGGTATCTCGGTGGGTACCAAAGGAACTCCTCGATCTAGTGGGGAAAGACGTAAGAAGAAACAAGGACTGGAGACTAAAGCTGTAAGATTTCAAATCGGAAACAAAACACGCATTTTTCTCAGTGAGGATAATTAACCATGGATAATAATCATCAGGGGAAGAAGTAGATTTCTGCCTTCTTGATGGCTTAAAAAAAAAAAAAGCCTGTCTTCCTTCCTGAAGAAATATTTTAGTCAAGCACAAGATATTGAACCAGACCCATGTGGATGACTGACACAGTAAGGCAAGATATTTATGATACTAGATATCTAAAAGGCCCTTCAGATTTCAGAAATATCAGCATTGTGCAGGAGCCTTGTGTCCAGGATAATTATATTTTACCTGCCTCAGTATTTCCTCTGGTTTCATTTACATTTCAGCTGCACCCTGTCCTTGACTGCAGATAGATCCTGTTCTAGGATGGCTCTTACCGATCACAGCTTTCCTCATTCTAGTTGAAAGAAGGAGATGCATTGCTTTTTCCAGGTAGGTGACCACTGAGTTTCACTCCAGAGGTAGCATTGGATATTGTTTACATGATTCATCATCTTTGGAAAGGAGGCGAGATGATAGTTTTGCATGTAGAAAAGGGAGAAGAGTATTAGTGAAGCAGTCAAAGAATGCATATCTGATGAAAGTGCTGTATCTTTAGTATTTTTTCTTGTTGTTATTATTACGGTTATTATTGGTGTCATTATTAATGACCACTGCAGCAACAGAGTAAGGCTTCCCATGCAGTAGGAAAAATGATCCCTTGGTACTACAAGGAGGAGAAAACTGTGTAAGTTAGAGGGACGTGAAACCCGTGATGAACAAATTCAGAAGTTTTCCAGGTGAATGTTTCTTCTCAGCTTCAACTCTTTCTTCCTGCTTTATTTCTGATGCTGGAGCACCTTCCCAATTGACACGGATCTGTTCCCATCTTTCTGCTAACGTCTTTGAGTGCCTACGTAACATAAAACTTGTAATTGCCTAAGTAAGGAATACAAAGATTCAGCTCTGGTAGGGGATCTGATTTAGCTTGACAAATGCCAACTCCTGCGGAAGAACTGAGGATAATGAATTCCTTATTCAGGTGTCTCTGGTAAGGACTTCTTTTTGGGTGAGAGAAATTCCAGCCCTTGCCTTTACCTACTTACCTCCTGCTCTCACTCTTCTTTGTCACTACCAAAACCCACAAAAATCTTCTCTGTCCAGCTATAAAATGGATGTTGTCTTTGATTTTTACCACTCATGGAGTGATCTTGTCTGAATCTTATTTCTTTCTCTATGACATTTTCTATTCTTTTCTGTCTCGGCACAAATATTCTTCCAGTTCTCATTACTCTCTATTTCTGGGACCCTGATGCCCTATGGGGAGAAAAGGGTTCGGCATCTCACCTCCTCCTGGATGGAGGGGCTCAGAGGAAGACCACTGACATTGGGGAATGGAGAGCTGGAGGGATGGATATTTTATTAAGCAGCTTAATTCCAGTATTGATAGTTTGAATTTCTATACATAACAGAGATGCTTTAAATTTTGTGAAGTGTGAGACTAATCCTGTCAAATCAAAAGCAATAAATATGAGCATATAAATTTAACGGAGAAGAAAGAATTCTATCTTTGTTTATCCTTGTGGTACAGAACCAAGTGTATCCCGTACAATAATCCTGCGTAAAATGGGGAAGAAAAGAAGGCTCAAGCCCATGAGACTTCTCCAGAGGAGTCAATGAGAATGGGTGGTCCTTGGTGGCAATCTGATTGCTCCGTCTCTAAAAAGGATATTGGGGAAGGCAATGCCGAACAGATTAGGGGTTGGAATAAGTTTTCCATATCACAGGTACCTAGCACCATCTGAGATGTCTTACTGTGCCAGTCATCCACGTTGGGCTGGCAGATGTGGCATAGGAGCAAGACTCAAAGTGTAAGCAGGATACTCAAGTCCGCCCAAATGGGAGTCGTTGCCTATGAACAGACAAATGAATGATCCCTTTGCAATTTTGCAGCTTTGAAAAGAGACAATTGAAGGAGAATTTGATAGAGATATGCACGTTCCTGAAAGGCACAAGGAAAAGGAATAGGAAATAGTTATTGACTATTTCTCTTCTCAGAAGAACCTGCCTTTACCAGGCAGCAGGCTTAAAAGAAGAAAGAAGAGCTATTTCACATATTGCAAGGTAAGGTTTTGGAAGCCAAAGGCTATAAATGGGCTAAGAAAGAAATCAGATGAATGCATGGAAGAAGATCCCTCCATGGCTATTAAACACCACCTCAGATGTGTTTAACCTCTGGATGGCACAACGTGGGAGGTACCTCCCAGAGAGCATCTTTTGAATTCCCCTGTTCTCATAATATTTCCCGGAGCATCTAGGAAAGATTATCTGCTGTCGGACCCTTCATCGGTCCGTGTGGGAGTGCAGAAATGTGCTGTACTGGGACAAGAAGGCTGCAGAGGTCCATCTGCCCATGGCTTGGAGAAAGCACAAATGTACTTCGCTCTCAGACTGTGGGGTGGGAAAGTGGCTGGGGATGGTCGTAGTCCCTGGAGTGCAGTTAATTAAGATTTTTCCCATGCAAGCATCGTGAAGATAAGAAGTAATGAATAGCAAACAGTTACCGAGAGGTGCACCATGGTGTCACGCTCAGGAGCTGCAGTTGCTTCCCACCGAGCCAATGCTCTTAGCCAGCCACCGCCAGGTAGTTTATTGAATTTATATCATCTCAGAAGAAAAAAGCACCAACTCTCAGAGGACCAGGCAGCTTCCTCACAATTCTCCTGTGTTCCTTTACACACGACTCTTGTCCTCTTGGGAAACGCACCTCACACCAGGGAGCAAAGGGTAACCTATTGCCCATTTCTCAGCACGATTGAGGGGGCCCCGAGGTGGTAATGAATTACGGTGGTTTCTCACATCTCTTTACCAGCCTTGAGCAAGCGGAGGACAGCCTGTGCCTGGCACATCGCTCCCAGCCTGCTGCCAGCCTCTTGGACCATCCCGACAGACTTCTTACAGTCATTGGGCTTTTTTTTAAACATAAATTAAGACTAAGCAGGAGCATCTCACCCTCCTCCTTTACCAGGCAGGCCCATTTCGTGCAATTCATCTGTTACTACATTTTTTTGCCTTTTCGCCACCCATGAGTTAAAAAATCAGCTATTTCTGCTCTGGCTGCCAGATTTTTAAGCTCTGCTTTATCTATCTGAAAACCATGTTGTGTTTCTTCTTTTATATACACCATCCTTGCAATAAACATTGAGGCACCAGAGCTCGCAGCGCCTTTATCTCCAGCTATATCAGCTCCGCAGTTGTAAAATCTCCATTGCCTTTTCTTTCCAGTCTCTCAGCTCTGCTGAACCACCCGCTTGTCCAAAGGAAAATGAAAAGTGGGTTTTGCTTTTGAGTAGCCCTGGGCTGGAGGGAGGAGGAATATCTGGGCTCAGCTCCTGGTGAAAGCACTGCTTTCATGGCAGTGCTACTTTGTCAGGCTTAAAACAGGGCTGGAAACACTCTCCTCCTCCTATTACTTGTTCGTCTTGTTTAATTTGATGGGATGTTTCCCTGTCAGCACCCAGCACAGCATAGCCTTGTTTTCCCTGGCAGCTGCTAGACATCACTGGCATTTGGGAACTTTATTATAGGGCATCTCCTCCAGCCAGGTAAAAGAACTGCCTTTCATTTCACAGCCTGTGGATGCGGTAGTTTCATTTTCAGAGACATTTCCAAGTCGTTTGGGGAGTGTATCACGCCTGAAGAGAAAGGCGAGATGAGGCAGGGCTTTTGGGACACTGCTATACCCCAGCTTTCCCAACACCTGGAGTCACTTTGTGCTTCTAAGTGGTGCTCCATGGACCAAGAGATTGTTTCTTTTGTGCTTTATGGTGATGGTTGAATAATGGGAGAAGGGTACTGCACTAATACTTGTTATATAAATATGATAAAAACAATATGGCAAAATTATTCAGAGAAGAAACGAATAAGCCAAAAAGAAAAATAAATGGTAATGGTCACTGAGCTGGTGAATTGCTGATGCATTTGGCTGTGAGAATGGAGTGAGGAGGAAAAAGGTGATAAATTTGAGAATACCTGAGTTATCCTCAGAAAACAGCCTGGCAGCAGAACTGATGGCAGCAATAGTTTGAAAGTACCTACAGGTAATCTGCATTTGGCATCACAGCTTATTTGTCGTGCATATAATGGGGCCTAGTTGAGTTTATCATTGGCTGTACATCCATTTTAACCACACCAAGGCAATATGTGTGAGCCATGGGTATATTCCTGGAGGAGACAGGCCCAAATTCTTAAAAAAATAAATGCATCCATTAGTTTGCAAGCTGGGCTAAACTTATTTTCCTCCAACAAACCATGTCAAGCCAACTTGAGGGCTCTACACTAACTCCCTGGTGATGCTTAACCGAGTCATTCTGGTTTACCCATGTAGACAGATTGCAAAGATTAATTTGGATCTATAGACTGATTTTAGACAAAAACCTGGCTCTGAACTTCAGAGGGTTCTGCTTTTCATGAGTTAAATGAGAGCCCCAGGCCTGATCAGCCCAGCACCATGATGAAGTGTGGGTTGGAAGCCGAATGCCTGAATTATTAAGTTTGAGCTCATCTCTGCCGTGGGTTGTTCAGCAGGTTCGTGCACAGCTTGATGGATTCAATTGCAAATCCGGGCTGTGTTCACGTACATTTGCCTGTGTCAGCTTCAAGCTGAGCTGCAAGTTCAGTGAAAGGAAAATAATTCAGAGGGAGAATCCAGCTAGGTTGTTGGGTTTCTCCAGCTAAACCAAAGAGTTTCCCTGGTTGACAGTGAAAACTTCTTGATACCAACAAGTTCTGTGGGGAACCACATGGAAAATAAATAGGTGCAGGTAGGCTGAGCTGTAGCGAGAAACAAGTCTATGCTGAAACTCTGCACCAAAGATTAGAGCGTGTCTTGTGTATAGCTCTTTTCAAGGATGCTGCAGGACATCCAAGAAGGAAAAGCTGCTGTGTCCGAACTCAGGCAGGACAGCCAGAGGCTAAAAGGTGCTGCAGAAGGAAAATACACCTCGGCTTTCTTCAAAGCAGGCTGCAAATTGAAGTCCCAAGCCCAAGCCTGCCCCAGGGCTCAGTGCACACTCTGTGACTACCAGGATCTTGCTCTACACTATATCACATCCCTTGTCGGATTATTTCACATTTAGGTCCTTCCGAGGCAAAGACTGTGACAATACTTTTAAAAAAACTATTTCTTTTGTCTCCCAAACCACGCAATTTTTGCAAGGGCAAACATTTGGCAGCACTCAGCCCCCTGAGAAGGCGAGAAAGAGCATACAACGTTAAGCTCACATAGATGCTCTCAGTACAATTTTAGCTCAGGGCTTTCATTTCCTTCAGTACCTGCCTCACAGGTCCTCCTTCTCTGGGGCATCCCTTAGTAGAAATCACAGCCTTTTTACATCTCACATGAGGCAAAATAACACAGTAGCCGTTCACTCCCCTTTGTTCCTGCTGCAGGAATCACTCTGTGAAATTCCCTGGCCTGTGTTATAATGGAGGTCAGAGCAGAGCAAAATATCCCCTCCTGGCCTTAAAATCTATGCATAATATTTTCCTTTCGAGACTCCAGCCAGGATACAGCAGGAAAAGCCACCGTCACACCTGGGTTATGGAATCAGGCTGGGCGTAGGTTGGATAAAACCAGCACACAAGGATGGACGGATCCAGTGCATCTCCCTCCGTCTGGCTGCTCCTCCATCCCAGCCCCACGGGGCAGTAGCATCGCCGTATCGCAGCAGTAAAGCCACTGGGAACGGGGATGGAGTCTCACATGTCTGCTCTTGCTGGCTGATTTAGTATTCAGAATTTAGAATTTATTGAGGATTCTTCCTTTGTCACATCATCTATCAGAGGCAGACACCACCGAGATGGAAGGGGAAAAAAAAAAATTAAAAACCTGTTTATTGCTCAACTTGCTCTAGGCATGTTTTAGTTTATTGTTCAGCTTGGTTCATTTCAGTGTTTCAATTTGAACGGTTCGCTTAGTTGCTGTGGCTAAAAAAAAATAAATTAAGAAAACCATAAGAAAACCTATTTAAAAAAAAAAACCTACAAACAAGAGGCGGCAGCAAAAGTTGAGATTTGTGGGGCCCCACAGCACCTCACAATGTCAGAGGTGTCAGCGGATAATTTAAGGGCACAATCCCGCGTAGCCGGCAAAGACGTGCTCCCAATTGCCTATTCTGCGCGTGTTCGCCCCTCGAGCTGCTGCTGGCACCCCTGGGAGGAGCTCCCTGTGCTGGCGAGAGCACGCACGAGACACCCGCATTGCAGATACCCTGCTGAGCCCCGCCGGGGTTTGCTACCGCGCCGGGGCTGCCGCGCGTTCGGCTTTCATTACGGAGCCCTTCGCCGGGGCGTGCAAGGACCCAAGCGTTGCTACTCGCTTTTCCCATGTTCGTAGATGGTGTCTGTGAAATTGCTCTTGATTTGCACCGGCACGAACAGGATCGGTGTACAGGGGGAGGAAAAGGTGGTCGCATCTCCTGTGGTCACCCAACAGCAGCCCTGATTTAGATCCAGCGGGTTCCTGAAAACGGCATCATCAGGTACTGCCTCCCCCTAAACGCAGGAACTCTTACTTCAGCAGTCCTAATTACGGCTCTGCTGATCCTCCAGACCTCGCCTCAGATATCTCTGCCTCCAGCGGGCTAGGGGCTTTCCAAAGAAAACAGGATCTAGCTTCTCCACGCAGCTGCTTTTAGCGTTTGAAGAAACCTTCTTCTCCAGCAGCAAGTGTACTAATCTCTATGGGAGATAAGTCAATTACAGCAAATTGAGCTATTTCATTTCTGGCTGCAAATGGCTTTCAGTTACACAAGTAGACACATTAATCTAATAACTAATGATCATATATTTTACTAATCATACAACGCTGCGTGAGGTATTATATCTAATTATATTTAAGATTAAGACATCTTTATATGTGTATTTTTGCCGGTTGCCAGGCTGGTGCAGATGGATGAAAACAGGAAAAAAAAAAGCAGGAATATTTTCAAAAGCCCCCTGTAAGAAACAGGAGGTCCCTTTGAAAGATGGAAAGATACAATTCAGAGAGGATTGGCTGGGGTTGCCTCCAGAATAGAATAGAAAAGAATAGGAAACAAAACCTGCAATAAAATATCCTATGATATTGGCTTTTTTTTGGATGCAAGAGTTGAATCCAGAGATTTGCTGCTAATGGCTTTGGTGCAAAAAATTAAATGAAACAGCTCCTGCTGTTCTCATCCTCCTCATCTGGCCTTTCAGCCTACATGCTTGGGAGCTGCAACACTCATGAGATGCAACCGAGTGATGTTTCCCCCAGGGTGGACTTGCAGAAAACCCCACTGCTGCCAGATGCTGGGCTTTTCAACGAGCTCACTTAGAGACACTCTCAAAGTAGATCATCCAGAAGAAGCTTCAATGCTCAACCCAGCAAACCTGCAAGGCACAGGCTCCTTCCAAGGGGCCAAGGACCTTGTTCCATGTGGGAAATCTTGGGTTGCCACCTCGCACATGTGTGAGTCCCTGGGTTACTTCAGTGAGACTTTGCTCAGAAATGAGTACACTCACATGATGCTTGTGGGGTTGAAACCTCTGAGAAAGGGCTCGTAAAAAAAAAATCTGGCCTGCATTTGCAGCCCTGATGTTCTGCTGTGAATGCCAACCTCTTCTGCTGCCCACAGCACCGGCTCGGCACTCCCCAGTTCCTCATTAGATGCCGGTGGACCATCTCCTATGGCCAGGTGCCAGCTGATTCCTCCAGGATGGGACAAAGGAGCGCGGCACAAGGAGCTCATGCGTGATGTTGCTCTCCCCAAGGAGCTATCACTGATTTCTGCCGCTTGCCTCCAGGAGGACGTAGCCGTTTGCTCTATGTTCATAATAGCAAAGGCTGGCAGCATCAAGGTGCCCCGCGCTTAGACTGGGATATTTTATTTTCCAGGCTCAAGGTAGCCCCCAAGAAGCCAGAAGATAGTTATCGACATAAGTACCTGAAACAGGGTCTTTAATGCAATGTCTTAATGCTTATCCTGAAGGATATTAGTGTGTGCTACGATGACTTCCTGAGCTTGCCTGGGCTGTCGGTCAATATGATAATGTGTCCTAAATGCAGTTATGCAATCACTGGTTATTCTCTTTAGTAAATATTTTTATTCATGTGGGTATTTTTTGCATCAGTCTAACAGCAATCCATCATATGTGAAGGTCTCGTGGCAGCTGCTGTTAAAATCAATATGTGTTAGGATGCCAGAAAACTGAGCTCATTTTTCTCATCTTTGACATCGTAACTAAAGATCATAATAAGAGATAATGATAATGACGCAAGGCAATGATTAGAGATACTCCGTTAAAGGAAAGAAAGGAATCAAGCAAGCAAGGAAAGAAAGGAATCAAACAAGCAAGAAAAGAAAGGGTGGTAAAATAACATAAAAGGACCTTACTCTTTCCCTGGGGGAAAAGTGGAGTTAATTGCTAAGGAGGCATGTATAGAAATCACAATTAATGTACCCTTCCTTCACCCTTGCCCTATCATTCTCACACAGATTTCTTACACCAGCGTTACAGTCGTGCATCTCTGCAGCATCCGTCACCGAATCCAGAGCCTGGGCCTTCAAACCCCGATCTGATCACGTAGCTTTACAAAGGCGGTCGGTCCAACAGGCCACCTATTTATCGGGAGGGGAAATCCCACCCCTGGTTAGCAGCGGTTGATGTGGAACACGCTCAGCTACGAGGTGCGACACAGCCCAGGTTTTGTGGGACTGTTCCCAGGGCCATAATCAGCTGTGACTTGTTCTGCAGCGTATTTGCATGGAAAACAACACTCGGAAGGAAATCTTCCTTATTTTCATGATGTATAGACGTGTGCGTGCATGTATGTTTGCACATGTATATCACATATCGAGATACATACACGTAGAGATACTGTGTGCGCATATAACCATGCATATGTGTGTGCGTACGCACAAGCACACACAGTGAATGCAAAGCTAGAAACGAGTCAGGGCTAAAATAGCACGTAAATGATGAATGCATAGGAAAGGATTTGGGAGGGCTGAGAATGTTTGTCTATTAAAGCGTGAGTGAGTGGCTTTCAGTCTTCACTCGAGCAAAGCTACCACACTGCATAGGGGTCAAACAACCTGTAATATAATGAACATAACACAGTATAGTACAGCATATGTATATAATCCCCCCAAACTATCCCTGTGGACATACTAGCCATTATATACATGCATCTCTACATATACATAAATACATGTATGCCCTCACATAGGTATATAAGGAATTGTTTGTGTGGGAAGAATTCTACCTGCAGAGGTAGCAAATTACCTACCTCTTAGGAACAAATTAGCGTAAGCACATGAGAATATGTTTTCATACATCATCTTTCTGTCCAGGTATACAGTACACATGTATATTTGCATCTCTCTGAAGAACACCGGGAATCTTCAGAGTAATGTAAAATCTGAATTATCAAAAAATATATGTGTTTGTTAAAGAACAGGTATAGAAATGAGACACATGCATAACCCTGTCACTGAAATCCCGACACCAAGTCTAAGGTAAGTCCTTCCGTGCAGCAGAAACCTCAAGATCCTTTATAGCATCAACGTAACAGTCTTAAGCCCCCAAATCCATCGCCAGAAAATCAAGCTCTGTGTCGCTACGAGCACGCTCCTCCTGCTCTGATTTCCTCCCTGTAAGCAAAGCCGCGGTGGAACCCCCATCCCGGGAGGCGGATGGCATGTTCGGATGACAGCGGCAGAGTGATCCTCCCCGTGCCGGCGCCTTAGGCGGGTGCTCTTTGTAGTTCGGTTCCACTAATCACAGCGCGGCTCTGACATCCCTCCCAATATTTAACTTTCCTGGGACCTCTGGTAGTTTATTAGCATTTTCAGGCTACAGGTGCTGGTGTTTCTGCCTTCAATTACGTGGCCGCTTTTTGCTGCGGGAGAATTCCCTGCCCCGGGCTAAGCGGCGACTGCGGTGATAGGAATAATCATTTGTGGGTGATATTTCAGCAACGCGCAGAGGGAAGTGGAAGACGATCTGTGACAAACAAAATGGATAGTATCAAAAATCAATTCCACTCTTGCTATAGGAATAAGCGAAGGAAAGGAAAAAAGGCAATTCAACAGCTTTTAGAGGGGGGAGGGCTCGAAGGGAGGAAAGCAACCTGCTTAAAAGAAATACTTGCTTTGCTATGGTACAAAGAAACGTGCCACTTGAAAAAAATTTGATTTTCGATCTGGATTCACGTGTGCCAATGAATATTTCTAGCATCGGTTTTGGTGCTGGGAAATCCAAGCGGTGCCAGATCTTGGGTCCAAACCTGCTTCCTTGACCTCAGCCAGACTCTCCCACAATGTTCACATTACGTGTGTAAGTGTGATGTGTACACACATAGGCTTGCGTGTCTGTAAACGTGTACGAATGTACATGTGCGTGTTTCTTTTCTCTTAGCACTACGGTGCCTAGGTAGTACAAGGTCTGAGGGCTATTTAAACTCTTTTAGGTCTTTATATAATTCAAAGAATTAAATAAAACCATCCTCAAAGGCTCAAACCAATGTCTCTCACACCTATCAAGAGCAATTGGGTTTTTTCTGTAGTTGAGGTATCTGCTTTGGCTACAAAAGCCGTTGTCTTGTGCAAGCTTGTGTCTGTGATAAGAGCGGGAATGTTGAAATTACTCCGGCATTTGGAGGGCTGAGCATTACCATGAATTTCACCAAAACACCTTCCAACATAATTTGAAAGAGTTCCTTTATGCAGGAGCAGAATATCCATCGATGGGAAGGGAAAAAGAGAGCAAACATGCAAACAAAAGAGAGGGAAAATGAAAACAGAGACAAGCTTTCTCCTTACCCTGGTACTCTCTCTCTCCACCTGAGTCTGAAACCATGGAAGTTAATAAAGGCTAAAACCCAGAAGCCCCAAATCCTACATTAACAGAAGTTTTCACCCTGAAAAAATAACTTAGAGGGAGGCCAGGGTGTTGATTAGGGACTTAATTATTGCTCCAGAGTCTATCTGAAGGCACATGGAGGTGTAGAAGAAGACATACCATTTCCACAACCGGCAAATAGGAAGAATTTGCTTCTGTCAGTTATGGCACCGGCTCCTGCCAAAATGCTTACAACCACCAACACCATCATTGATCGGGTTTCCCTCCTCTGCTTCTAAAAGGAGGCTATTTCAGATAGTCACAGCTCTGATAATTAGAAACCTTCTTCTAATTTTCAGCCTAAATTTATTCATGGCTAGTTTAGACCCATTTGCACTTCAATAGCCCTCTCCCAGAGGGAGGACAGGGTTGCAGAGCTGTAGATGGAGGTGATCGGTTTGACCCAGAGAAGAACTGGGTTCCTGCAGCCTCTGCAAAAATCCCCGGTGACTGGGCTGAGCAATGGGCATTTGCTGTCAATGAGCGGGGCTGAAACATTAGCAGGATCAAGCCTGCAGGTCGTGAATTCAGAGCAGGTCATCACTTCTCAGATTAAATATTTGGTGGTTCCAAAATGGCTTTTACTTTGAGCTAAGAAATTGCCCCTTCATTTCCCTCAATGTCTTTCATTTTTGATGAAGCTGGGAGTCAGGAAAATAAAATATTTTATTTTATTTTTCCTTGATTTATTTTTTTTGTAATTGTAATTTTCTACCCTCTCTCCAATGCTGAAAGAGAGAGAAGAGGATGAGAAATGCTGACTAAGCCATTTTAGTCCTTTGTAGAGACCCGCAGAAATGAGTTTAGATTTCAAAAACTGATTCTTAAATATTTCCCTTTTTTCCCAAAGAGGTCCCTGGAGGAAAGTCATGGCACAGCACACCTTGTTGATCATCCCGAGCACCCTGCGCTGTACAGAGGGTCCGGGAAACATGGTCCTGCCTGAGCAGCTATTGAAGGTTAGGACAGAGAGAGCGTTCATGGAGGGTCTCTAGTTGGTGTGAACAGAAATAAACTGTGCCGAGCTGACTGCAGTGTATCTCCCTCGTCTTAAGGAAATAAAATCTTTCAAAATGGATGGGTAGTGAGAATGAAAATACCACTCTCTCTTACTCTGAGCATTTTCTAGTCAATGTAAAAACCCCCTCTGGAAAAAGTCATCCTTTCCACTCCCTCTGATAGGCATGGAAAGAGATGTGCAGCGTGGGAGAGCCTTGGGCAGGTCGTCCAGCTGACTGCCGCAAACTCAGGCTGGGGCAGGATGGGGCTCTGCAACATCTGTCCCCCCACATTGCTCCAGTGTCACCCAACATTACCCTGAACTCCCCCTACACTGTTTGAGCACCCCCCTCATTGCTCCAGCATGCCTCCACATTGCTCCAGCATCTCCCTGCATTGCTCCAGCATCTCCCCACACTGCTCCAGCATCTCCCCTCATTGCTCCAGCATCTCCCCACATTGCTCCAGAATCCTCCCGCATTGTTCCAGCATCCCCCCGTGTTGCTCCAGCATCCCCCCGTGTTGCTCCAGTATCCCCCCGCATTGCTCCAGCATCCCCCCGCATTGCTCTGGGCTTCAGGCGATGTTGCTCCCCTCTGGGACCATGCAAGGACCAGCAGCTTGCCCAGGCTGGTGGGACACAGGGCTCTGGGGGAGGTCACCAGCAAGGAAGAAGGACCTAATGTGCCAGCACCCAACTCCACACACGGTTCCCACCGGCCAAAAAGAGCTACTCAGCATAGCCATGGTGTTAGCCACGCTTAACCTGCTGCTAAATAAAGTTCATAGCTCTTTAAAGAAACGTTTGACAAATAAACGTTGCAGAGTTTTTAAAATAAAAGCCCATCGCTGTTAACACCCCAAATTCCACTAATGATTTGAAAACAATTAGTGCCTTTTCAGGTCATGAAGAGGGTTGATCGCCTTCACCCACATTTGGCTTTATTTACGGCCTTCCCCTTTGTCATCTTGACATTTGCCACACGAAAGTTGGGAAAGGCTGGGGAGGGAGGGCTAAAAGGAAGCAATACCTGATCATGTAAACAATTAGACCTTTATCCATCCTGCCCAAAGAGGTCCTTTATCTGATGACAACCTCTGCAGAACGGAAGAGGAGTAGGTACCTCCCTCTGGGACCATCCTAACTATTCAATCAATTCTCCTCAATTACTAACAAATCTAAATGTGATTTATCTGCCCAGAAATCATTCCAATATCAGGCAAGGATCTATCAATAAAACCCCCAAAGGCAATCTTTTTTTCAGAGCTGTCAATAGAACCTCTGAAGCACAAAGAGAGGGAGCCGACAATTGAGATATTTTGCCTTTTTTTTTCTACTTTTTTTTTTTTTTGAGCACTTAATTAAGTCGACAAGAAGCTGTCAAGGATAATTTTCAAAGCACACGGCCTCAGCATCTGACATTTGATAATATTACACTCCATGTTGATTGAAATTGATTTTTTCTCCTCTTTTTTTTTTTTTTTTGTTGTTGTTGTTGTTGGTGGTGGAAGGCTGCAAAAAAGGGGGCATTTGACAACTTTCTTGCCCATAGATCCAAGGACAGCAGGCCAGTTTGTTAAGGTCAGTCATGACAAACAGTATGATGGGTTTTTAAAACCAGCTGAGTTTAACAATAGTAGGGCACGGGTATGTTATTTCAGTGTCAATAAAGCAAGCTGCTCAGCAGTTAGCAAATATCTCAGCAAGATCAGAGGCGCTGGGATTAGAAGTAATAGTAAATTTATAGGGTGGGATTCTGATCTCAGTTAATACCATTGTAAATCCAGGGCGAAATTCATTGACTTCAATAGTTTTTGATCCAGAATAGTCCAGATGTGGTCATTTTCTGAACTTGTTACCGGAGCTGCCAATTGCACCTTTGCTTTGGATTTATTTGTATTTATTTTTCACCCTGATAGGAGTTGGACACTTCCCTTCCCTTTTCCCCCTGTAAAAGTCACTACTGTAAATCTCTCTAGATGATCATCTGCTTAAGTGCCTAAGCTACTTGGTAAACCTATACATGCAATAGCTGCCATTCCCATGGCTTTGAAATGGAAACAAGTGCAACTGTGCAGATGTGGAGCAGAACCCGGCCCCTGTCATTGCTCAGACAGCTCAGGAAAAAAGTACGGATGGCAAAAATCAGGTTCCAGGTTTATCTTGCTATTCGGCTTTCTAAGCAGTGAGCAGTATTTACTATTTGCTGCTTAGCACCCCACGCAGAAAACAAAGCAGACTCTCAGCAAATTGATTTGAACGATAATATTTTATTAAAGTTCTGTACTCAGTTGCTCTTGCAGCTGCAGCTGAGCAATTATGGCATTTCAAGAATAATTTATTGGTTATTGGAATCCAAGACGTTATTTCTTTTGTCTCGGCTACAGAAAAAGACCCTGGAGTATGGCAGTTGTGTAAGAGGCTGGGAAACCTGAAGATGCTCTCCCCGGCTTCTGGGCAGAACAGCAATAACCTGCCAAAGTCGGTGGGATTAAGCAGGGATGATTTGATGAAGGATGGGGCCCAGGATGTAAAACCTATATTTCTGCATGTGAAAATCCCAGCTTGGCTTCAGCTCATGCCCACACAGAGGACAACTCATGTCACCTGCTCCAGCACATGGCACCACAGCTCAAGAGGAATGGAAATGGCTTAGCAAGTACTCCCTTGGTGCCTCCTTGAAGAGGAGCTCCAAGATGAGGTCAAACCCTGTCCCTGTTTTATTTATTTCCAATTCTTGCACAGGATGAGCCAGAGATACATCAACATCATGTTGCATGTTCAGAAGACCCAGTTCTGGAGGGACCGGGGCTTCAGCAGTGGCAACGGGGCCAGTCTCATCAGGAACCAGATAGAAAGTGGCACGTCTGTCTTAAACGGATAGATCATTCCTCAGGAGGGTGTCATTTAGACGCCGGGCAGCTTTTACCCGTCAGAGAGCATCAGGGAGCAAGCAAGCTGAATTAATTAATTGAATTGCCCAAGGTCATCAAGGAAATCTGTAGCAGAGGATAGCAATGGGCACAAACATCCCCCAAATCAGCATCTCCATCGTCACAGGTGTGCTCCTAGCAGGTGCACGGGATACAAAGGGTTAAACTGGGCTAGATTGAAGAAAGCCATAATTATCCCAGGTAAGAATTAACTTGCCAGGAATTGGGAGCAAGGTACCACCTGACTCGAGCGAAATGATCTAAATCTGTATGTCCCACGCTGATCCCCACGCGGCTCTCCTGCAGATGATGCACCAGAATTAACTGAGCGTATTTTACAGTAGGTACATTTCACCCCTCGGAGGAATACTATAAATGTTGGTCTCGCGGATGCCACTTCTGCAGTACCCTGAGATGAAAAGAGAGAGAGAGAGAGAGGTTTAAATCCAAATCAGTGTCAGCGCTGCCTCTGGAAAGCTCTCACAACAATTAAAGCAGAATTATAACGGGTTCCCGGGAGTGACCGCAGTTTGGGTTTGAGGGGTGAGGGATCCTGGTCTCTCCACCTCATTTCAGGCAGATGAAGCCTGGGTTTTATGACTTTTGGGACCTTGTGGCTTGGAAATTAAAGAGTGCCAGGGGTCACCGCTGGGCACTGGAATGTGACTGTAAGCCAAATTATTAGCCCAGTCTGAAGGTACTTTTGGCCAGGGGCAGCTGGCCCTCTCCCAGCCACCTCCCAGGGATGCTCTGGGGGACAGCCTGGGCCAGGCACCATCCCTGACTGCCTGTTTGAGGCTGGCCACCCTTGGTAATGGTACAGAGGAGGGTATTTGTGCCAGAGAACGGTCCAGGCAGGCTGATTTTAACTGTATAGATGTAGCCTTTATGGCCTGTTTTCCTGGCCTCTTGATCTAGGAGGGAATTTGGGACCTCAGCTGCTCACAACACATGGTATCCAGATAAAGCAGTGGAGGTGGAAAGGCTCAGCTGGTCAGACCAGCAGTGATGCTACCTTTGGAAAGGTCCCTAAAGGGACAGATCTGTCCCCCAGTCTGCTCCCTCCATGGTTGCCTGTACCCCGGTGCTCGTAGAGACCAGACGTCCTTCGCAGCTGACCCCAGCAGAGATGCTGGCTCAGGTTTCTCTCCTAAAGGTTCAGGGTCAAGATGATGTTGTGATCATCCCTGAGCCACCCTGCAGAACCATCCTGTCCTGTGCCGTGGTTTGTCTGCTTGCCCACGGGGCTAAATCACAGAGCTTGTGCTTGCCACTGGCCTGGAACACGTCTGCTGGATTTCCCAGGGATCCTTCAGCATGTGGCGATGACTAGGAGGCACAAAGATGGTCTTCAGTCACAACTTGAGCAAGCTTTTGGTCCGAGAATATGATTTTCTCCTTGCTCAGGCTCCACTTGTCTTTGCAAAGCGTGAGCACCAAGATTTATTCCTGGTATTTGCTTTCTGTTGTTAATTCCTCATTTCCTGAAGCCTTGGGATAACGGAAAATTCTCACTTTTCGATGTTAGACTTATTTCCTCAGGAAATAGCTGCATGCAAGCCTGGACTGGAGTTTGCTGATTCGCGGAGGGTGGGCATAACTCTCACACATTGTCCCCCTCTGGCTTCATCTGCCCTGCTGAATACAGCAGGCTGAGGGCCACCCTGTGACCTTAGGGTGCACGGCACGGCACAGCTCGCTCCGTGCAGTTAACCTCCCTTCCTTCCCCGCGCCGCGTGGGCTCCCCCTTACCACCTAAGGGGAACGATCCCTGCCCACGGTCTCCCCCAAAATGTGTAGGGACTGTCCGGGCTGGGCTTGCTGGGATGGGTTGAAACCAAGTTGGACTGAGCATCGTGACTGCTGTCAGCCCCGCAGTGTGACTATAGCAACTCCTCTGTCCCCTCTCCTGCGCACGGCTTGAGTTTGGTGTTTCTATATCAGAGGCAAGCTCATCTGTTTTTTCCCAACTCTATGAGTTGGTCTAATAAAAGATACCGCTTATCCCCACAAACGCTGCCTTCCAGCTCCACCTCAGAGACTTAAATCAAAGTACAAAGTACAAAGCCACTCGTGCAATGTGCCAGAACATTTTGCAATTTGAAAGAGCTCTTGGCTGCAGTAGGGAAAGATAACCAAAGACAGATCATCTCTTGCGGACTAACTTGTCACTGTCCCCTGCCCTCTGCCAGCAGATCTGCTCCTGGGGTGACCCCCATGTCCCCATCCACCACGGGGAATCTCTGCTGGCACCTCGGGCTCAGCAAGGGGCCGTATTTACTGCGAGCCATCGGTCCCTATGCTGCAAGCTGGGGTGATGCAGCCGTGCTGGGCTGAGTCCCTGCTACCTTGCGCCTGAAGTCGTCATTTCAGCCTGGACCCACCAACTCATTTAGGCTCTGAGGACGGCGTGATACCTGCATGCAAAATTGCAGTCCAAAAAATCTTTCCCCCAAAAATCTTTGAGACTCCATCTCTGCCTGGGGTTGCCCCAGGGGTTTAGCAGCACCCTTGGATACTAAATGTAGCAGCACCAGGCTCACCAAAGCCCAGCTTGACCATGGCATGGTCTGGGCTTTGGCAGAATGACCCTGGGGTTTTCCTTGAGGCATCGGGGCAGGGACTTAGGTTGTGTTGGCACACTGAGGTCTTGGGGCGATAGGGACAAGTGGTGCCCAAGCAAGTCGGGCTGGTCTGCAGCCAGGCCCCGGGATGCTGATTTCGCCTTTGATGCCTTTGCCTCTGGCAAGTCACTTAACGGTGCGGTTGTCCCCCTGCGTAAAATGGGTAGAATAATCACTTCCTACCTTGCAGGGGTGACATGAGGCTTAATTAATTAATTAATTAATTAATTGTTTTGGAAGTAATTAAGTTTCTTATTTCACAAAGAGTGTTTTTTTCTTTTCTTTCTTTTTTTTTTTTGGAATGTAGTCGTGTTGCAGAGAGCCTCGAGTGTCACCATGGCTCTGAGCTGATGGGTGCTCCCCAGGACCAGGGCAGCTTCGAATCCTTGCCTTGGGGTCCTGCCACCCCTGTCAGGTTTGCATGGTGCGATCGTAACGCCATGGCTGCCCTCCTGTGCCAGGTTTAAAAACCCAGTGGTGGCCCCTTTTCCATTCAGAAAGGCCAAATCCTGCCAGCATCAGGCTCCTCTGGCCCCCGGTCATCAGGGCCAGGGTGTGTGAGTTGAGGTCCTTGCCCCAGGCAGGCAGGGCTGGGTCCCCAGTCCCCTCCGGTGTGCCCAAGCCATGGGGCTGGTCCCCGTTTCCCACCAGCAGCTCTGAGCTACGGCCCCTTGCTGAGCCCGAGGTGCCAGCAGAGATTCCCCCGTGGAGGACGGGGACATGGGGGTCATCCCGGGAGCAGGTCTGCTGACAGAGGGCAGGAGACAGTGACAAGTTAGTCTGCAAGAGATGATCTGTCTTTGGTTATCTTTCCCTAATGCAGCCCAAGAGGTCTTTCAAATTGCAATTAAGACTATCGAGAAAGTCTCTATTTCTTGAGAAGCGTTATACAGAGTACTTAAACCACAGATTTCGAAGTTCATTTGGTAACAGAGCACATATATTCAGATTGTCCTTAATTAACCATTTAAGATGCAGAGTTCCATTCAAACCTTCTTGTTCGTCATCGTTATCAGAAATGTTGCAGGAAACAAGCAGTGACGGATGAGAAACCGAGCACTATCTGCTGGCAGCAGACGTCTGACAAAGTGATAAGTATGGCTAATTCCCCTGGGCATTATTTGTACACAGTGCATAGATATGGGTGAATTATTGCTGTCCCTGATTGTCTAATGATTTTTTTTTCCCCTCTCATATGGTCTTTTTTGTCTTACCTGGTATTTTTGACATCTGAGAAATTCATATTGGCAGGTTGATCTATATTGTCTAATATAACATGGAGTGTAATCAATCACAAATCCTGCCTAGCCTTTTTCAGTAACTTCAGTTACAGTGAAATGGCAGAGGTCTATCCCAAGGTAATGAAGATTGCATGACTAATTTCCACTAAAATCCTGCCATATAGACCAGATCCATTAAAGAAAAAAATTAGTACTAAGCCCTTAAATTACTACTCAGCATTTACTACTTCAAGACCAGCCCAGGCCGGAGACTTAGGGACGTTATGACATTTCTCTCTCTGTATGGTGTCCATTCAGAGAAAGCCAAGCTTAGACAGACCTTCATCTGCACCTCTTCATCCATGGGTCCTTTGGAGGTGGAGATCCTGCTGACTGCAGCCAACTGGCTTGTAATGGGGGGAGATTAATTTCTCAGACATCGAGGGTGGCATGGGGACTGTGCTTCCAGCTAAAGGACACCACAGGAAAGCCCCTGATGGACTGGTTTTGGGTGGGTCTGGTGTCCCAGTCCAGGGGGTGCCAACAGCATAGGACTCATGAGAGGTGCTGGTGCAGTGCTGGTTTGGGAGGAAAGCACCATGGTCTTCATGAAAACATCACTCTCTCAGCCTCTTCAGAGACAGCTGTAATTAAGGGTTGAGAAAATAATGCACAAAGAGGGATGTTCATCGGGAACTGAGAACTTCTGAGGAGAAGCAGAAGAGGTTTTGCCAGAGCAGGACTGACCCTTACAATCCAAATGTTTATAGAAGAGTTTTTAAAATTAAAATTCAAGGAAAGCTGACAGGGGAGGAAAATCATAGACTTCAGGATGATGCATGCTCTTGGAATGAAGATGCTATGAACATTTCTTACGTTGAAATAAAGGGTAGGCCAGAAGCTGGCAAAACTCAAGAACAAGGAGGGTAAATCCAATCAAATAAAGTCCCATTTAAACAGCGCACTTTAAAGCAGGCAACTGGATCACGTGTGAGATGGGGCATGCTGACAAACCAACTACGAAGCCTCAGCATGAACACCAGTGTTGTTCCATTTCCCCAAAAATGGGACAGCCTGTAAGAATGAAGCCAAGAAGAGCCAAGAAGAAGGTGTAAAAGGCTGGTAAGAGGCAGGGGAGTTATTTAGGGATGTTATTTACTGACAGTAAATCTCTACCCCAGATCACAGCAGAATTTAGAAGGACCCCCCCCTGCAAATCTGCCATGAGTCAGCAATAGCTCAAAGGAGACTACAAGGAGTTAGAAGGTGTCCTTCAAAAAGCTGAAGGTATGTCCACCAAAGGAAAACAGGAAAGAACAAAAATTCTGGCAACTTAAATCTAAAAACATAACAGGACAGGAAAAAAAAAAAGACTTTTAGGGAAAAATTGCTGAAGGTGCAAACATTGGTAATAAATCAGAGGTAGGAGCCTGCAGAGAGTTTGTAGGGCAATTACAGCACAAGAACAATTGCCCTGTCAAAGTAAAGTTTCCTCTAGCCTAGTATCCTGTCTCTAACAGCAGCTGATATCAGATGTTTAGGAAAGCAGAGCAGAGCATTTAGTGACACTTTCCCAGTACCCTTTCTCAGCCTTCAGGGATTTGCAGCTTGGTAGCTTCCAGTAGACCTCACTGGGGACTTCAGATGTTCATGATGCAATAGGGATATTTAGAGAAGATCGGGCCCCAGTGGAGAAACCAAGTGATTCTTTCACATCTATATTCAATACAAAGAAGCCCAGAATGTATCCTACACTTGCAATGTCTATTTTGCGGGGTTCAGCAGAAGGTAAGTCAGAAATTGAAGTTTCAGTAGGAGAGATGTAGAGCGGCTTGGTAAAGTGAATATTGGGATGGGATGATGTTCTCCTCTGAGCTGTAGAGGAACTTGGGCATGAAATTATCTGTGCTGTGCCCTCGCACGAGGTCAGCATGACTCTTGCCTGTACGCACTGTTCTCGAGGGCATCTGCACACTGACAGCGCCCATAAGTCTGAGGTCTGTACTAAGCAAACCGTTAGATGTAATGATGAAGAAGATCATCAGGGCATACATGGTAAATATAATACAATGAAGAAGACTCAACGCATCCTTCATAAAGGGAAGCCAAGCTTATAAATCTGTTAGAGCTCTTTGAAGGTCTTTTTAAGCTTATGGAAAAAGGCAATCTGATAGTAGATATAGGTAGGTTTTCTGTGAGGTCCCACACTAAAAGCTCATACAGCAGCTAGAAGAGTAAGGCCTTTAATCAATTAATGACTGGGTGGGGAAAAAAACCCTAGGAAATAGAGCATGGGAATAGCTGTCCAGCTTTCACAAGTCACCAGTGGAATCCCATATGTGTCTGTAGTAAGATCCATGCTGTTCAATGTATTCATAAATAACCCAGGAAGGAGTGTGGATAGTGAGATGACAAAGCTCAGTGATATTATTGAATTATTCAGGGTAGTAAAAAGAAAAGCTGACTGCTGAGATTTGCAGAAGGCTCTGCAACCCTGAGTGACTGGAAAATAAAATTGAAGATGAAGTTCAACGTTGCTAAATGCAAAGTAATGCACACGTATGGACTCTGAATTGTCTATTACCATCGGGAAAGGGAATTTGGAGTTACAACAGATAATTCTGTGAAATTGTCGGCTCGCTGCTTGGTTATGGGCAGAAAAGCAAACTGAATGCTGATAATTCTTATGAAGGAGTGAAGAACAAGCCAGGAATGTTATGTCACTGTATGAATTAATGCTACACCTGCATCATGCCTTTCTGGCCTCCCCGTCCCCTAAAGGAAAACACAGGGAAAAGATGGGAAGGATTGTCCAAGAGAAGAATGGCTTCACACAAGGTCCAGAAAAGTCCACCAAAAAAAAAAAGGTGAGTGTGGAGACAGAGGTGTATAAAGCCAAAGGAGATATGTCCTTCCTACTGCACATGGTGGGCTCCACAGCTTATCACCAACAGATCTGGTGGATGCTGAGAGCTGACGAGGTTTCAGAATGCAATGAAACAAATTAACGGAAGAGAAATCCATGAAGGCCATTGGTACAGAGCTACTGCTTTCACCTCAGAAAGTCCCTATGCTGGAAATTCAGAGAATATACTTGATGCAAATGGATTTGTACTTGCCATGTTCTTGTACTTTTCCCTAGGCTTTACCCAAGAGTGGTCGTCGGAGGCAAAGTACTCGGCCATGTGGTCCTTTGAGTTGACGCAGCTGTTTCATTTTGTTGCTTTGGCTACAGCAAAATCCCTAAATCCTGCTGCATCTCAAAAAGCATCTCAGAGGCCCTGGGCTCTGGACAGACATCTGGAACAGCTCACGCCTTCCCGAGCTATCTT
Source organism: Calonectris borealis (assembly GCF_964195595.1). Lineage (NCBI taxonomy): Eukaryota > Metazoa > Chordata > Aves > Procellariiformes > Procellariidae > Calonectris > Calonectris borealis. The sequence continues at coordinate 4,520,445 of NC_134351.1, read as the reverse complement.
CCCAGGCTCTCTGCGCACTCAGGCAGCATCACAGTTACACTGCCCTATTTCAGGGTCATTTACTCAGAAATGAAGGTTAGAAATGTATTTTTAAAATGAAGGCTGGACTTCTCATGCCTAATTCTGGGCCAGAACCATTTCATAGTTGGGGGCTGTCCAAGTGCAGAGGGTGACCCGTCGTTATCCTCCCGCTGCAGGGCAGAATGGTGGATAGGAGGGTCCGACTATCGTTGTCCAGCTTGTACTAATGGCCCGAACAATGTCCATGTGATGAGTACGCTTGGGTTACCCAGGTGTTTTCGGAAACCTGAGCCTTGCTCCCTCCAGTACGGATAAAGAGCAGGATCCCAGCTCGTTGCTGGCAGAAATACAGCCCCCGCCGACACACCGCTCCTGCCGCCGCCTGCATTTAAATCTCACCAACCTTCCTGCTCTACCTTAAACCGCCAGCTTTAGAGGTCCCCACTCATCAAACTCTTGTCAGGAAACAAGAAGGGGAACAAGGAGGGCTTAATTGATCAGTTTCGAAAGTAGCCTTGAGAACTTGATTCAGATATTGACTTCCAACGAGCTGGTTTAACTCCAGCTTCCAGAGCCAGCAATGGCTGAACATCAAAACTATTAACCTCTGGCCTTACCAGTTGGTGAGACATCACAGCAGCAGTAATTAGGAAGTCAATCGGAATCACATGTCTCACTTACACTGGCATGTCAATCAATAGTGCCAGTGACAGATTCATTAGGCCAGGCCTTGCAGCACAAGCTAGTAACAACCTCATAAAATACGCTTTTGAGGCAGGGCAAAGAAAAATCTGCTAGGAGGACTTGACTAGATGACAATATGTATTGATTAGGGCTCAAGCAATTTATGAAGTGCTACTTGCTCTGCAACCTTTCTGGCTCGGTGCTAAATTTTCCCAAGTAGTTGCTAAATAAAACAAAATATTACACTTTTTAAAGCCATTTTCTGACAGGGCAATTTTTATGTTAGTTACAACTAACAAATAATCTAGCAAGGTAAAACTTCAACAGTTACTTAATGGTGAAAGGTACCTTTCTCTGGCCATCAGGCTTTGAAAGAAAACATCCATCTGGATGAGAAAAAAAAAAAAAAAGATCTGAAATATGATTAGGAAACTCTTCTACCTTCCGGAGACAAATTTCATTTTAGCATGCCTTTCTTTAAAGCAATTTAATGGCTGTTCTTTTTGGCGGGCCACGCAAAAAGTGGATAGTTGTGTTTTTAAAACTAAATTAAAAGCTTGGTTTACGGAGTACCACCAGATCTCTACTGCTTGTTGCAAACACAGTGTTTTTTAAAGACAGAAACACTGTAATCGGGGACTTGACGAAATGCTCTTTGCCATGCTGTTCTTTTAATTGGATCTTTTTGCCTTACTTTGCTTGTAGCTGGTATTTTCAGGATTTTCCCAAGGTTTATAAGGACTCACTGCCGTCTATTCACTCTGTCACCGATGGTGGGATTTATTTCCTCTTGCCCTCCGTGGTGAGGGAGCATCGTGCTTCTGCGTGAAGTGTCAATGTAGGGTCCCTGCAGTGACAGCTATCTCCGTGGGATTTCAAGGCTTGCATGTCTTGACCCTCTCTCCAAGACAAATACCAGAACTGACGCATCTTTATCTCACTGGCCAAAGATGCCAAAATGTAGCCATGAGGCAGGTGGGGGAATTTTCATGGGCATTAAAGAAATAAAGGCTTATGCAGAGACTCTCTCAATATGTCATGAATTGCCTGTGTTTGTTATTAAAAATACACCTAGTAAGGAGGGAGTCTTGCTAATGCTGAATAAGGACTGGGGCACATTTTTGTAGCAGAAGAATCCAGAGAGATACTTTTGGCACCTAAATGTGAGCGGACAAATTCGTTTTTGGTCTTACATCACTGAAGCTGTTTGGCTCCACATTTTTCAGGCCCTCTGCCAATTACATCCACTTTGCAGTGTCAAAGATTGCCCAAAAGTCAAAATGAAAAGATGATTTGGTTTCAATAACCACTAGAAAAAGGGCTTAGAAAGACACAAGAGAGAGAATCTGAGTAGCTGTGAACTCAACCCTTCCCTTCTTGCCTTGCCTTGCCTTGCCTTCTCTTTTTCCCTTCCCCAATGCAGCTCCTGCTTCATTTTCCAGCAGATACTTCATTGTCACCAGAACAATCCTAGTGAACAAATGTAATAATCTATGTCTTTGCACAGGAAAGCACTTAAGCATCTTCTTCACTTTTAGCTAGGTGTTAAAGACACAGCATAAGTGCTTGTTGGGTCAGAGTTTAAGCACTCCTGGTCGCAGGGGAGGTTTCTCCATTTTTTGCAAATATCTTCAGCTCTGAGGTAGCAAAGGGATATTTCTCGGGGTGGAAAAGCTAAATGCCTGTGCTAACACCATGTCCAGAGAAGGCCCCAGTCTCTTATTTTCACATCAGATTAATAAACCCACCAAAGCAGCCACTCTGAGGCAAACGCCTAATATTTTGGAAGGACACTGACTGAGGGTTTGATTATTTGTTAATAACAAGAGTTTCTGGTTAATTAATTTGGGAGCGTTATTAATGTTAATAGTACAGCTGGGCCAATAATTTACAATGATTAATTTCCTTGCCAAATTCCGATTTTTTCTGCTCTTGGATTGTCCAAGAACAGATTGTAGTTTTCTCAAACCAATTCATTACCTTAAATTATTTGCCAGATAACTTCTGCAAATAACTCTGGGTTTGGCTCTGGTTCACAACCAGGTCACTGCCCTGTATTACATGTGAAAGCTAAACGGCAGGGTGGGACAGGTAAGTCACACCGGGAGTTTGGCTTTCCAGTTTCAGGGACAAAACATTTTAACTCGCTTGCATTGCCAAATGTCTGTGGGTAACACATTAAATTGCCCTCTCTCCAATTCCCTCCAACACTCCTGCCAGTAAACTCCTCATTCCACCAAATAACCCTGCCAGTAAATTAAAATTCATTAGAATAACCAAGAAAAAGGGCCATAAACAGGGTCTAAGTAGAAACAACATGATTTTAAATTTAGAATGAATATACACGGCCATTTTTTTTCCATTACTTTTCATTCTATACCACTTAATTCCTAAAAACTGCAATCATCTTTCCTGAAATAATCCCAGGTGGTTCAATAAAATCCAGCGGAAAGGGAAGAGTGAACTGGGTATGAGTTGTTGAGTGCTGGGAATCCTTTAAATTATTTCTAACATGGAAAGTTGTGGAAAGGAGGGGTATATATTCCACGTACAGACTGGAAGAAGGTCACTTTGCATGTGGTTTCCTCTGTAATAGCAGCATGTTTCACATAGTAAAGTGAAAGCTTTAATGAAGAAGTAATAACTGCTTTCGTTGGCAAAAAATGAAACCAGCTGTGTTTTCGTGAAAAGCAGTAAAATGAGTTTGTTTCCTCCAGTAGATTCACTTTTTGGGCCTTTTGAAAGGCCCTTTGGTTTTATCCCTCAGTGAAGTTATTTTAAAGGTTCTAATGAGAAGGCCAAGTCCAGCTCATTATAAACTTCACGCATGGGGAGAGGCAATTGTTCTCCCTTTCCTGCAGCCTCCCCAAGAAGCCCCAGGTGAAGCTGATGGAAATCCTTGGCAGGTCCCATGGTCCATCCAATCCCCCCTTGACACAAGCCCTGGTGACACTCGCCCATGGCTGAGGTGGCAGCAAGTGGTGGATGTGAAGATGCTCACCTTTCTGCCAACCCACCGGACCCTTGCTTGTAGCCAAAGCAATCCTACTGTTGTCATAGATCAGAGCTGCTGGTATGGACAAACTCAGTTGGTCACTGTCATTTTAATTGCCCGGCCTTGGTGGCCCACTTGGATAATGTGTTTTTTCCAAGCCTGGCAAACCCCTGAAGCTTTCCCACACTTCAGCTAGCACTTTACTGATTTACTCCAGTTTTATCAACTCCTAGAGCTGGAAGAGGCAACTATTAAATTAATATCACAATTAAAATTCAATCAGTGCAGCACTCGGTTGAAATGTCTGAATCAACAAAATAGGTCATGAAATCAAATTATGAGATATTAGAAGGAACGGCTTGTTGCAGTCTTGTCTCAGCAAATTTAACGGGGAAAGCTTTGCTGTCCTGTTGGTATAATGCACTGGCACAGCTGGTGTAGGAACACGTGTGTCCATATGACTTGGAAATTTCTATTCTGATCTAAGACCATTTTAAGGCAGTAGAACAAGCAGGAAATGCACCGTGCATGTTCATGCATATACCAGACATACAGCATGCACGTGCCTGATGGCTCTGCTTTTTGCATTTCAAAGTTGTCACTTATTGGAGGCTTTTGGTGTTGATTCTTCAAGCATCAGTTGTCTCCTTACCATCATTTCAGGACTGAAGATGCAACAAGGTGATTGGGCCTGTGTCCCTGCATCCCCAATGCCTGCATCCCTGTATTCCTGCATCCATCCCAGTACCTCTGCCCTGCAAATGTGGCCGTGAGCCTGCAGAATCATGGAGATCAACAGCAGATTGCGTGAGCCTTCAAAAATATGCAAGAAAGAGAAAGAAAGGGAAATTTTGTTTGGAAAATTGATCTTCACCTTGTGGTTAAGGTAATGGACATAAGACCCCCAATCAAAAATAAGAGCATCTCTTTAGAAAAATATCTCAAAGTGTAAACAAGACCTGTAACCCACATATATGTTCTTTATATGTCATTGACCCCACAGGTCCTAAAATATCCTGGACTTTAAACTGACATAGGATTGGGGAAGGAATCCACAGTTGCCCTAAAATTGAAAGTTGATTTTGAAGTACATTTTACCAGAATAAATCAATTCATAATTTAATCAGCCAAAGTTTTCTCAGGCTGAGCTCCAACCTGTCTCTGTGCTTCCAACCCTTCTCTCCTTGCTCGGGGAGGGGATTGCTTGGGGTCCTTCGGTACCACCCTTCGCCTGATTGTGTCATCTACTGAAAAAAGGGAAACAAATGAGGGGGAAAAGGAGCAGCGAGGGCACCAGTCGCTCACCTGTCTGAGAAACAGAGCTCTCCAACAAGGGTAAACTTCTCCAGCCCTTGCGATGGTGGTTTTTTCCATCGTCTTCTTCAAATTTTCACCATAAAGCTCCATCCCTTGGATGTAGGAAAAGATCCACTTTCCTCTCCCTGACCAACACACCTCTAACCATACAGCTGGTGTAGCCTGTTTGCCAATGTGAATGTGAAACTGTCTCACAGCTCCTTGGAAAAGGGAAAACTTCCCAAATGATCCTCGTAGACACCTGTGGGCTTCTGGGTCTGTGCTGGATAAAATGGGGAAAGCGCTGCTGGCAAAGGCATCGTCAAATCAAATTATACCTCATAAGGGATATTCACCAAATGATTTATTCCTTTGTGAAATTCAGGGTATTCCCTGGGAAACAGCAAAGATCGACAGTCTCATAAAGAGAGGGGTTAAATTCACAAATCTGCTGTGGTGTCAAGAATAATAATTAAAAAAAAGGAATCTAGAGGAAATAAAAAGCTTCTGCAAAATGTTTTCTAGTGTCCTGTCCAGCTTGGTTTTGCCTGTTTCTGGTAAAGGGGGTTTTAAGTTCCTGTTCTGAAATTTTTCCACAGAACCTGAAATCAGAGCACACTTTCCACCCAAAACTCAGAATTTTTTTCCTCACTACAAAACATTTCTCCATCAACTACTGTCTCCCATGACCTTTGGAAGGTTGCATGCTGTAAGGACCTTCATGACTTTTCAAATGTTTTGAAATATTTTACCTCAATACCTTATGAAGACAGGTCAGCCAAGACACTCCATTTTGGGGTCTAAAACTTATTTTTAGAGATCTGCTGGATTTTTAAATGGGAAATACTCTTGGATTTTATCTGATGCAATGAATGCAGATGAAGGTTTTCATATTTTTTTAAGCAAAGCCACCTAGGTTGATTTGTATTTAGTTTGCAGAATAGGTTAAGAGAGAAAAAAAATTTTTTTAGATGAAAAATCTAGAATAAAACACTTCAATATTTTGTTTTAAAGTAAATTCAGTTTCGAAATTTTCCTAAATAGCTTGTGTTTGAAAAGGTTTAAAAATAAGAAAGAAAGTGTTTCATTATAGCAGCAACATTTTGACTAACCCGAAATTAATTTTTTTGCTTAGCTTTTCATTTCTACAAAAAATAAACAAGAAATAATTTGCGACTAACACTGAACAATCCCCTTCCTCCTCTTCAGGTTGCCATTCCCAAAACACTATTTTTTTCCCCTAGATTTTAGTAAAAAGAAAGATGACTCCTATTTTTTTTAGAAAAGCTAACATCTGTGTTTACAGCTACAGTTTGACTTTGGGCATGCTGCTGGTTTGCATATTGCATGGAAAGCCGGTCCGTATTAAAACTGTTTAATGTGCGTGGTCTTGGGTGGCAGTCTGGCATCCACGAGGCATCCAAATAATAAATATGGCATCCATATGAGACATCAGGTTAATAAATAAAGAATCTGAAGGTTTATTTATTATACCCATAGAGCTACGGAGCACTGTGGTCTTCCTGGTGTACTCAGTAATGCAAAGTTTAAGGTTTCCTATTTGCGCACCCCACAAATACCTCCTTATCACATAAATGGCCCATGTTACCACCTTACCATAATACAACCAAGAGGTCCTAATAAAAAAGGGCTCAGTAATCCAACTGCCAAACAGTGAAGCAGAAACATGGGCAGAAAATCCCTCCAGAAAAGCATCCTTCCAGCTGGGACTGGTGTGCTTGGGCCAGAAGGAAGAGGAACTCCCCTCACCCATGCCTGTTTGATAGAAAAAAAAAAGTTTTTGGTCTTTTTAAGACTCTGCAGACCCACGGACAGACCCCCAGCTCTTGCTGTGGCTGTGTAAGGCATGAGGGGCAGATGGACCATTGGGAAGCCCATATTTTGCCATGACGCCAGCCAGGCAGGTGGTGGTTTCCATCTCAGCACGTGCAAGAGGCTTCATAACCAGCTCCGTATCTGTCACTTGGCTTTACTCTGTGCTCATTAAATAAGAGTAAAGTTAGATTTGAAGCACTTCAAGAGCGAGATGGTGCTCTGGCTCCAATACCAATGGTCTCATCCAATTAGATTTGATCCTCCACGAAACAATATCCAAGAGAAAGGCAGTAAAAAGCAAAATTTGCTAACAAACAGAGGTAGAAGGATTTAAGGCTGAGGCCTTGTTTCCATGTCAGGAGGACATGGTGAAAATCCCAGACTCCAGCTTTCCCCTGGGTTTTGTGTCACTGCTTTGTTTTTCAGCTGTGGGGACAGGTCCAGGTTGCACCAGTGCATTGTCACCAGGGTCCTGGGCTCTGCAGGGACAGATAACAAAAAACAAGGAGACAGGCGCTATAATTGCTTTCTCCTGTTAACGAAGGAACGAGTAGAGAAATTCTACCTCTTGGGTCTCTACCATAGGTGACAGGTTTACACTCTTATTCCATCAGTACCAGATTCATCAACATTCCCCGGCAAAAATTTTACAAGGATCTTAATTTTAACTCCATCTGCTGTAACCAAAATCAACCTGCTTTTCTTGGGGCAACTTCCTTAGCCCCTTTTCTGGGTTTTCTTGACAACTTCAACACTGTTACCACTTCTAGCCTCATGCAAACACCAGGAGTGAATTTGATATGGAGGTTTTTCCCTAGAGAATAATGTTAGGGACAATGGGAGCAATTTTTGTCTATGCAGGGGTCTTCTTGTGGCTTGTTGAAGGCTGAATGACAGAAAGACTGTCACTTAAAAACAGCAAAGCAACGCCGAGTAGCAAACCAACAGCTACGTGGTTTCACCTCCTGTTGCAAGTATTTTTATCACCACTTCATGCTTCATTGACCAATAGATTTTTTTTTCAGCTTTGCACTTTTATATATATTATCCATACACACACACACACTATTTTTTTTATCTTCATCATTACATAGTGCTGCTTTTTGTGCCATTTAGACGTGAACCTCATTTGAACCCTAAAGCCCCATTTGTGACACACAAAAATACTGTCATTTACATTCTGTGCCAAAGTATTATATAAAAAACATCAAAAGGGAGGAGAGGCAGGAAGCTGGGAGTAAAGATATATAGTCAGCAAAGTATATAACTTCTGGCATATTACTGCTTAATCCTAACATAATTATTCTCATCCTTTTATTTGATTAACTTCTAATGGTTCCTCTTGGTGTTAAAGGTCCCAGTCTGATCATTTGATTTTAGTGTCTGCTATAATTACCGATAATGTTCTTTGCAAGACAATTTAATGATAACCGCATAATGGCCTATATGAAGAAAGCTGCAGGGTTTCAATGCTTTTGAGTAATATAAAATACATTAGACTAACACAAGCTATCAACATGACAGGGAATGTTTGATTTACACCAAGGACTACGTTATAGAGTCGTGGAATATTTTTTTTGCCCTTCTTTTTTTTTTTTTTTTTTTGCAACCGTTTACAATAAATGACAGAACAGTTGGACAATCTGCAACTTGCTGAGAGCAATAAAACGTAGCACAAAGTTAGAAGTGCCATGGAGCTGGGCCCAAAGAGCTGCACTGAAGCATCTTGCCAGACTGGTGTAGCAGCAGGGCTTGCTCTGCTCACACCGGAGGATGTCACCGGGAGAGACTCGTCAACGTCTTTTAAAACCAAACTTAGGCAAAGTTTCCAACCTCCCTTATCTTTTCTGGGTAAATGGGTGGTTTGGCTTTCCAGGTGGCTTTTTCACTGTATTTAAAATCGCTGAACAACAAAAAACTTGCCCCAATATTTATTGACAGGTCTTTACCTCCATTTCCCAAACCTGACGTAAAAAGAAATTTGATTTCAGGCCAGCCAGCCCACCATTCGCATCCATGTTTTGCTTCACACCATCGTATTTTCACAGCTAAATATTGCACTGAGCTAAGTGGTTCAAGCTTAGCAAACACTCCTTCGCTCGAAATTAAGCGATCGCTCATGGTTCTGCAAAATGCAGCATAATTTATGGCATGCACGTAGGAGAGAAAATTTCCTGTCAAAAAAAGGTTAGCAGTGGACATATTACATTTGCTGTTCTTTTTTATTCCAGTATAATGGCATTTGGACAAAAGTAGGCCCGTCCTGTTTATAGTGCTTTATGCCCCATTAGTATTATTGCAAGTCTCTGGACTCACATGTTAAAGCACTTAATCAAAGGCAATGGGTTGAAAATCATGTCCCAGCACTTCTCATATTTGATTCGTTCCTCCCAGATAGAAAGAAGTAAAAAACACATTACTAGCATCAAAACAGCACATGCATTATCTGCTAAGCAGTTGAGAAGCTATCATTGGGTTTTATCCCTTTGGGTACTAGGACAGACAGGAGTTTTCCCCACTCATCCATTCAGAGATCTGAGACTGCTATTTTTCATTTTTCACCCTTTGACAGACAATCCTTTCGTTTTCCATAGATCTCTATTTTAAAGACACCTTCATGTCACTTATTTTAATTGCAGGCTGCAGGCATCAAGCCTGAAAAAAAAAAAAAAAAAAAGAAAAAGCTTTAGAAAGACAATATTTGAAGTAGTGGTACTTTTATGAAGATCCTCCAAGGATTTTCTCCTAGAGAAACCTAATAATGGCAGAGGAATGTATCTTAAGGGGAGAATTAATTTATACATTTAATTACTTGGGATCCACTCCACTTCTTGACGATGCATTTCTTTTCTCTATGACAGCCCTGGCTACGGCTGCTCGTCAGCCCTGATGGGGATCAAGGGAGCTGGTGAATGGGGTGGCCGGGACAAGCCCCATCCAAGGTTGCTGCAATCCAGGTATTGATCCAGGTGCATCTGGTTGCAGCTCAGAGAGGTGCCAGTGGTTTTTTCCCTCCCTTTCTCCAAAGACGAGCACGATGCTAAACCCATGTCCGGTGAATTTACAACCTGCAGTCACGTCACGCAGCCTGAGCACAAAGGAGGGCAATAAAGCAGTGCGGGGAGGAGGCAGCTGAACGTGATCTGTTGAGCGAGGTGGAGTGGGTGCCCGCACGGTGCAGGCAGCAAACCTCTGCCAGATTCCAGGGAATTAGGAGGTGATGGCAATTATGGCGCCGTTCCTACTATTCTCAAACCATGAATTCGATTTTATTTATTTATTTTTTTATTTATTATTCAATAGCTCAACCAGAAGGACTGAAACCTGCCCAGATGCTCTGCAGAAGAAGAGCGAACTCTGGGCTTGTTGGGGCTGTAACTTCTGACTTCAGTGGAAGTGATCGTGATTTGCAGCGGGAAAAAATTAGACCATACCCAGGGAAAAAAAGAAAGAAATAATCCAGAATAATCCACAAAAGCTATGGATGCTCCCAGGCCCGTGGCTGACACAGAACAATTTTTAGGTTCAAGGGCCAAAATAACTTGATAATACTTACCTCTACACTTTCTTTTCTGGACAGCCCCAGCCCCACAGTTGGTTTTGCAGAGTAATTTCTTCCATGAAGAGCAAAAACCCTTGGGCAGCAGCTTTGCTTTCAAATGCGTTGTGGTTCCTATACAGCTTCAAGCACATTTTGGTGTGTAAATAAAATACAAATGACTAGACCTCATCGGTGAAAGCTCCCGGTTTGATTTGTAGAGGCCCATCACTATATTTTTGTTTTCATTTATGAGATGAAGAAAAAAGAACACAAAAAAATTTGACCCTTTCCTTTTCCTCCTCAGTGAACTCTTTTGTGGTTCACACTTTAGTGCTGTGGACTCCAGGATCTTGTTCCATTAAACCAATGAAACTCAAAGCACAGAGAGGAAACTTGATCATTTATTTAGGATATTTAATAGTTACAGGTTTCTTGCTTCTTTCTGTCAATACCTAAAGGAATGCAACGGGCCCGTGATCAGATAAAATTGAAATTATTTTCCTGCAGATTTAAAGCTCCCCCATCCCCTTTTCACTTTGTGAGCAGATGGAGCGCCCGGACCACTTGTCTGAGGGTGTGGACGGAGTTTTCCAGCAAAACGGGGAGTCCCTGACTTCAGAGTCCAGATGATTTCAACATTTTCCCCTGTTACCTTGAGGCAGAACCTTCTGCACCCACAACCTCTGGTCTGTATGTGAGGCACTCTCTAGACAGGGACCGTTAGCTATTTACTCTGATCTACGTGTGCTAAGCTCACCCTTTGACACTGGCATTTCCTTCAAAATCCCCCAATTCCTGAAATCCCCGTGGTATTGAAAGTCTCTCTTCCCTGCCCTGCTCTGGACAGCCCCAATTTTGGGCCAGCTGGCAAAGAAATGAAAGCTGCATTTAAAGCACAATCATTTGTGCATGCAGCACAGCCACAGCCGTATATTTGCTCTTTATTCTCTCTCCCCTTCTAACACAGCCTAATGCCTTATTTACTTTTTTGACCTCTGCTGCACATTGAGCTGTCAGTAGCAATGCCTAAATCTTGTCCCCGTGAGTTACGACTAATTCAGAACCCATCAGCATGTACAAGTAGTTTAAACTGTTTTCCTCCCAGTGTGCATTACCTACACACTGCCTGCGTTCCTCATCTGCTGTTGAACTGCTTAATTGTAATTTGGTAGGGCCTTCCAGCAATCCTTTTTCATCTTTACAAGCCTTAACAACTCTGGGTGGTCAGCACAGGAATCCAAGAAGAAGAAGAAGGAAGAGTTTATTGATGCCAACAATGAGGATTTTTCTCCTCTTAACAGTACCCTGCCACAACTTTCTGGCACGGCCGGGATCTAGTCATTTAATCTCCTTGTAGTTCAATATCCCAGCTGGCTGTATGAGGGCTGTCTTGGTTTCATCTCCGGCTATTGAATTATGAGCTGGATGGAGCAACCTCTGATGCCAAAACAACGTGTGTATCTAAGAGGTCAGCACACACAGTTGTAAAGTTATTGTCAGCTGCGTCGGTCCAAGTTTGCTGCTCTTCAGGAATGTTATTAAGGCTGCTTGGGAAATGGAGTGTTGCCTTTTTACTTCTGTTGACGCCTTTGCACCTCTGTTCTCCCCAGAAATGCATTTTATTTTCCGTTCACTCTTTGCGATGTGGTGGGTTCGTGATTCAGGTTTGCTCTGGATGCAGCAGTCCCGGCTCCCACTGCAGACTGATTTAGAGGGTGATTCAACTCCTTGAAGAGGATGTCTAAGCTGAAGGGAGGAACAATTCTCCAAGGAGATTTCCTCTCTTCACTGGCTGGAGGAGAAATCTAAATAACCTTGTTTTTCTGACATAGAGGTGGCTAAGGCCAGCTGAGGATTCCCCTATTTCTTGATAAGAGAGGATCACCTTCCTACAATTATTTTTCATTCCATATCTCTCTGTAACTGCCCCTTTCTAAGGTTTCTTATCTGTAGTTAACTTCAAGACGGATGTTGAGAAATCAGTTCACCGAAAGGTCCCCAAGGTGGTGAGCCCGAGACACGCGGCTGCAAGTGGGACTTGAACAAATGAGCTTGTTGGTCCAGCAAAGAGGAATTTAAAGGGGAAATCAAACTGAAGATTGCGGCTACTTGAAAGGTTATTACAAAGAGTTTTCCGTAATGATGAATGGGGCAACAGTTTGCCAACTGAGGGGGGGGATTGGGTTGGGCAGTAGGAAAAAAAATGTTTCCTAGGAAAATAGCGACGCCTTGGGCAGTAGTGCCCAAACTGTTGGATGTATCCCACTTAGATACATCTCTGACAAGCTGAGCTGGTCTCAAAGCAGCCTCACACTCCTGATGCCTCAGCTGAGGAAATCCAGGTTTCTCTTCTCCCATGGTGGCAAAGCACCCTCTGGAGAGACAGAAACAACTGAGCAAACCTCTGCACAGCCTGGATGGTTATTCAGACATGAGATCATTAAGAGATTCCCTACACATATCCTAATTAAAAACTCTGCAATGCAAATAGCAAGATAAAGGGATTTCTGACAATAAGCAGGATGAAGTGCCACTCGAGCGCTAATTAAATATGATGGCAGTTAATCAACATGGAGTGTCTTGCAACACTTTGGTAATGATGATGGTGGATTGACCTTGAAGGCTCTGGGAAATGTTTTTCAGGATTCCCTTCAAATGTATCAATAAAGTTGTTGAAAGTAGGTAGCACTCAATAAAAATGATTTTTTTCTTTATAGGATTTATAGCAGGATTCATCAGGTCTTCAGGTCCCAGGTGCATTTGAAGGCTCAGCACCATCCATAAAATTGGCTTCTTTGTTCATCCTGGAAGATGACTCCTGCTTTACTTCTTTTGCTCTTTGCTCATCCTGAAAGGTGGATGATTTGCTGGTTGCACATTAAAAGCTGATCTTCAAAAAGTTCTCGTACTATCCGAAAGAGAAACTGGACATCAAGATAGACCCAGTACCTGCAACGCAGTACAGAGATGAGGTTTCATTGTGAATTCCTTATTGCCAAATGATGCTTGAAGGGGTCTTACGTCTTAAAAAGGAATCAGCAATCGGGGGCGAGGGCACGGTGGGAATTTGGCATGAAACTCCCTTGATTTACAAATACAAAAAGAGATAAAACATTTGAGTGCTCAGGTTAAAAACTGTATGGAGTAACCGATGGTGCCAGTATTTATATTGCAGCTTCATCAATCAATAACTTTAACAACAGGCAATTAATCAATACCTTTAACAACCCTGGGAGAGGATGACATCTCTGGTAAATCTGAATGCTACACTGTAGATCCATGACTTAAATACTCATCCCTCTGTCACATCTGAAATATTTGACCGAATTCTGGAAGGTGCTGAGCACCTGTAGTTTTCAGGAGGTGACTGCGCTCTCTGAAATCGCTGTTTTCCTGCTAGTAAATATATGTGTGCGGTTTTCATATGGGCAAATACAATGCAAACAGATTTTGTGCCTGTGACGACTTCTTCCCGGCATTGTCCTGCCATCGCGGTGCCACCAGAGTTCAGAGAGACCACCTCTGATGAGCAGAGCTGCCTTCTCCGCTCTAACTCTATATTCCAGGCACTTGCCAAAGAGACTCTATCTTAAGTCTAATTCACAAATAGATCTGTACGTGGTTCCCCTCTGGAATCCGACCTTTCAGCATCTTTAAGGAGGAAGGGCAGCCACCCCAGGCTGTTCTCAGCACCGCTCATAGCTTGTTGCTAATTCCGAAAACAACCCACAGCATCAACTGGCAACAGCATCCCTGATTAATCCAAGTTCTCTATCAAGATGCTCTGTACTGTGCGAAAAATCTTACTGAACAGTCTTGTACACAACATAAGCCCATTAAAATGATGGTCTGATTCTCTAAAGGTTTGGCTATATGGCTTCCCATAAAAAGTTTCATAAACCACCCACAATCAGCCGCCTTAATCCTCAATTCCTAAAAGCATATTGCGCACAGAGTGACACGCTGAAAAATGAGAGGAGTTCTCTGGGCACAGCACCAGAACTCGACTGCTAATTGTGGAAATAAATAACAACGGCTCCTAGAGGCCCAGTGGTTGGGTTGTTTGGTTGGTTGTTTGTTTATCCTCCCTACCAGCAAGATTTCTCCATGGGTGGAATATGGAAGTATGAAATGAAACAAACAAACCGACCCACCCTCCACTGCACAAGTTTGATTAAATTCAATATGTTGTGTGTGGTACTTTTTGGTTTTTTTTTCTCTGGGAGGGTCATCAGGAAATGGAAAAAATCAGGCTGTTTTGAAATTGAAATTCTCTCTTCTACAGCCATCCAACAGCGGCCAGCAGCTTGATTTCCTCGCTAAATATGAGGCCCAAGGGCGACAGAGCATCACAAACGATGCATGGCTGACAAGGAGATATTCTGCAACTCAAGTTGATGTAAAATCCTCCTCCGTTCATTTCCTAGACTCTGTTTTAGCTCCAGCTAGCTGCTGAACAGCCATCCTGATGACGTTTAATGTATTAATTGGGATTTGTATAAAAGTCTATATGGGTCTGGACATAGCTTAAAATTGTATCGCACACTGAGTGACTATATATATCTTTCTCTTTGGGTATATCCCCTCGCTTTGATGGTAACAGCAGGGATTGTACAGAGTCCTAATTGTCATCAGATCACCTTCTGGTTTGATCCAACTGGATAAGGGCTGCTGGGAAGTGTGCAGCAGACCAGGCGGCAGCATGCAAAGCTGATGTTTTCTGAAGCGTCTTTGCCAGCGCATGGAGGTGGGTGAAGCTGGATGGGACACCCCAGCTATTTATTCTCTGAAGTTGAGAAGCAAAATCTGCTGCAACTAATTCCTGATGGAACTTCTTACTTTGCGTAGACCTGCAGGCTTGTAGCATGGGGGGAGTGTCAGGACAAAAATACAATCACATCCCCATGTCCTGGGTAGGGGTAATATGGCTGAAAACAAAGACTTTGGCTGAAGGCATCCATTTTACTACTGGCCACAAACTGCAGTCTCAAAGACCATAGCTGAGAAGAGAAAGCTTTAATTTTGGATGTCAACGGTTGGCACTGTTAATAAAAGCCAACTTGCCCGGCAGCAACAATCAGCTAAAAAGTAGCATATGCCTTGGAAAAGAGCAATGATTTTCCACACACCAAATTAACTATTGACCATTGAAGTGTTCTTTTATGTCAGTGGGATCAGTCATCAGATTTTTGCTTTTTCACATCTATCTCGTGTATAAACAGAGGGTCTGACATTACACAACAGGAGGAGAGAGCTTGGTGAGATCCAGTTTGCAGTTATTTGTAACCTTGCTAGTTATTGACTTTTGAAATGGCAATTTTCAGAAGATATGCCCAAGGCTTATCTGGCAGGGTTAAGAAATCCAGTCAGTTCTGTATTTTCTCTCTGCCAGTGGGCGATAACGGATGCTTAGGGAAGAAGTCCAGAAAAGGAGGTCTAGAAAGTGTTTTTTCCTTTGTCATCTCCTTCAAGCTTCTAGCAAGGAGCTATCAAGGGACTGCTTGAGTGAGAGTGCATCTGGACTAGTGATACAGTAACCACAGAAGTACTTTCCCTCCGTGAATTTATTTACTCTCTTTTTAAACCCATTTGAACTTTTAGCCTCCAAAATATCCTGGGGCAACAAGTTCAGAAATTTAATTAAGTTCTTTGTGAAAACTGCTTACTTAACCTAATACTGTTAGGCAGCTATGACAATTAAAGACCATAAAATTTTCAGAAGAATATAATAAATAGCTCTCAAGCCTTCCACTGTAGCTTTCAAAGCTTTCTCTATCCTTCAGAAATAAGCTGTGAAATTTGTGACCGTGGTCATGACTTACCCTGGTGGCATAGGAAATTAGCAGTGAAGCAGAAGCACGGCTCCAGATCCTGGTTCTATCCTGCATCTATCTGAGCATCCTTCTCTCCAAGGGTACAGTCTGAAAGGCTTACTGCTTTTCACATCTGTGCCTCCCACACTGTGAAGGCACAGAGTGTCTTCATAACTTCACCTCTGAGCACATCCAAGAAAACTTTGCTGTTAAAAGAGCAGCCCGATTCCTACGACAAACTTTGAGTTCGAGTTACCAGGTTTCACCGGACAAGAGAAATAATTAAAAAAAATATTAAACCACTCAAATTTTCCATTTAAACACATCCCTTGTAGAGTCCAGACGTCAGTGTAAAGCAGATCTTGGGAACTATATATCATTTCCATCTTAGTTCCAAGTACTAGAACCTTGTTCTGCATGGAAGAGAATATCATGAATAGGCCAGGTTACATTAGTGAGTGGGTCCCATCTGTCCCCTGCTACAACTCAATTTGATTTCATTCATTCTCTTTTGTCTCTTTCACTTTGGAGCAGATTTTTGAGAATCTCACAACAGGCATCAGGGCAACTGCTTAGTATTCAAAATTGCTATTAAGAATCCACAGAGATATCTCACAAACAATAGGACTGGCCACTTTCTCCAGGTATCATTTCATCAGGCTCTTTAGAACCCCAAAATAGAAGGCAAAGACATTTCAAACAGTTATTTAGTGAGGTTAAAATATCTGTACAGCTTGCATCTGGCCAGTCTCAATGGGATTGTAAGGGCTTCTTTGAGCTTTTACTTGCTCTTTTCTTGCGACAATAGTAAGAGGGTATAGATATAGAGGGAGCTATTCTGCCTTTGTTTAAATTTTAAATAGGCCATAGAAATGCTGCTCTGTAGAATTTGATTAAAATTGAACTGAATAAAAAGCTCCTTCCATTTTTACTCATGTAGACTGGCACTGCAAACCATATAATAGAGGTATCATTTATGTAATACTCTATCTGTAAGATGCATATTCAGAAATGTCGATTAAAAATCAGCTTTCCACTGACACAATTTTAAAGTTCCAACATCAGCTCCCCTTTTTATGGTGATACCAAGTAATTCTAGCTACATTTCCCTGTACATTACCACCAGCAAGTAACGCAGAAAGTTGATTCTTAATGTGGAGAACGCGAATTGCAAAGACCAAGAATGAAATCATGTTTCTACTGAAATCCGTGGCAAAATTCCCATAGGTTTCAAGTAAGCCAATATTTCTTCATAAATGCATCACTTTGGTACTCACAGTCCAAGCTGCTCAGTGGCCTTGCCTAAGCCAGGGAAAGAACCCTATGTTGGCCATATCTTCTTCATCACTGCTGCAAGGAGGCACGCATCAAAATTCAGCCCTAGGAGGTCCATGTACATGATGGCAGCTTCTTCCCTGATGTCAAAACGTGTCCCAGGACCCCTCCATCTGCAGCCTCACTCCATGCCATCTCCCGCACTACCTCTTGGAGCTCTCTGAACTGCTCGAGGACTTCTGCCTTGCCCTCAGGCACTGGCACAATGGCCTAGCATTACCCCACCACACTTTCAACACCTCCAGCTAGGAGCTGAGTCAGACCACGATCCCTCAGCTGGCAGTGGAAAAAGATGGGCCCATCCCTTGGCTTCCTCCAGCCCAACCAAAGGCTGAGATACCCTTGGAGAAGCCTGTGTTCCCACTGAGGTCAAAGGGAGTCTGCTCTCCAACTAATTCCTGGACGCTGCAAAGGATAAAGCTAAGAGGGCCGATGTCCTCTTGCATACCTCCAGCAGCAATGACTACAGCCCCCAGTTTCCCCCAGCTTCATGTTATCTCAGGTGGGGAAACTCTCATAGCTGTTGTTGCCAGTACTTTGAAGATTTGTGTTGTGCTTGATTCATCATTTTAGTTTCTCTTCCCATCAAGTCAGCAAAGTGACTTAGAAACCCCTGGAAGAGATCGTGTGGAACAAGATAATAGTTCTGTTAAGATGGTCCACGGGAAACATAGGGGCTGTGTCATTCCCTGTCGGAGTTTTGGGCTATTTTAGTTACATCTGGATTTCACCCTGCAAGATGGGGCTGTGTGTCCCAGGGAGGAAAAGATGAGTTTTTCCTTTCACCAGTTCTCTGGCTGGATTTTGTTCCTGGTGAAGTTTTGCTGCTCTCCTTATCGCTGTTAACGGGAGGTCGCTTCTATTGATCTGCTTGGTCTCTTGCTTAAAAATGTAATCAGTACAAAACTCTAAGAAACACAAAGGTGAAAAAGCCCAGCTGCCAGGGCTACTAGATGTGAATGCAGGGAACACGACAAGAAAAAGATTGGTATTAAAGACTCATGATTTGATGATGAAAGAATGGCAGCTGTGTTCATGTGCAGTACACGGTATCTGGGAAATGTGATTTGTTTTCCATTAATCATATTTGTTCCTCTACTGAAAAGCTACCCACAGACCTGCAAGAATAATTTAATATAAGTTAATAATTTAATCCCTGGAATACCCAGGATTTAAAAAGGAAAGAAGCCACAACCAGCTCGAAAATGATGTGAAACCAAGTGGGAGATCGTCCCGTGATTGCTCAGAAACCCGTAGGGTGGCATACATCTGACTGGATATCACTGACTCATTAGCCCCAGTCAAAAGCACATTCCAACTTTCAACTACCCACAGATCTCCATGGTGTACACTTAATTTTAAAACAATTAAAACAGCTGGTTGGGAAGTTGAACAGCAGTAGAGGGCATAGAAGCTGCAAGATCATTATTTAGTTTTTAAGAAACTATCAGTCCTGTCAGAGAGAAGTTCTGCCTGCAACAGACTGGGCTGTTGTGATAAAAATGAGAACATATGGGAAGGTAATATTTTATGGTTTAACAGCTTTGCCTTGTGGATGAGGCCCCATCCACTACAGTCCAGGAATAATAAATACCCAATGAGGCTCACCTTGTTCTGTGGACCACAGGGATGGATTTACTGCATGGAAGGTGGTCCATATGACTTGTAACCCTCTCCCCATCCCTAATGGCTTTGTTGTCCGAGACGAGTGCTCCCCCAGTTATGTGCTGCAGAAAAGGCAAACCTCTGGCCAGCACCTCCCAACCCACACTGCAACTGTCCTGTCTTGGCATCGCCCTGACGCAACTCCCTCTCCAGGCTCAAGGGCTTAGGTGGACCTCCAGCCTTACAACCTTGCATACAGTCTGCAATCTGATGTATCACTGGGTTCCTATAGGGAACCTACCAGCATGAAGTAGGGCTAGACTTGCTAAATGTCCCTCCTGCCCTTGTCACTTTGGCATTGAGGGGAAAAGCTGGAGGCAAAAAACACTCACCAACTTTTTACAGGAACCATGTCACCCATTTTCCTTGAAAAGCTCAAACCTCTTCAATGTAGCTCCCCAGAACTTCAGAAAAGTGGCTTCCATCTCTTTGATGTAGCCAGCTGGCCTCCATCCACACCGCTGACTTCCAGGCACTGAGAGTCAAAAGTCACCTCCCTTGCTAAGTTTGCAAAGCTCTTCGCAGCCATGCCTGCTTGCTTGTTGGAGAAAATAAGGCACAAAGCTGACGTGATTTTCCCTAAGTCAGTAGTAGGGCAGAGCAAGTTACAACACAGCTTTTGAGGCCAAAAGCACGGTTCTGGTTTGCAAAGCATCATCTCCCATCATCACTATTTTGCCCCCTCAAATTTCCCTACTGTATATTTATAGCTTTACAGATGAACCCTGCCCTGAGCTTTATTTCCTTCTTCCAGATTTAATCTTTTTTTATTAAGACCATTTAGCACTGATCTATGTATCAACCCTACAATACCCTGCTGACACAAAAAATGTTGACACATCAAGTTGAAGTGCTGGAGCCACCATTTTCCAGTGGCTTTTTGAAATGATAACAAGCGACACTTATCATTTGCCATCCAATCCACTCGTGCAATAAGCAAAAAGCCGAGCAAACTGCTTTTCCCCTGCACAAAGCAGTAATTTGTGTGGCACAGTCAGACCGACTCGGGCTGCACGGGGAATGAAGATCAAAGGGGAAATTCACCTGCCTGTCTTGTTTGCTATTGATCTGAATCGTAGCCACTTTATCAGTAGCACTTTGCCATCACCCCTCAGAGATCAGAGCCTCCTATATCTTCCCAGCTCTTTTATTTATAGAACCATTTAATAAATACATTTTCTTTCCCTGGTCTCCTTTTTTTTTTTTTTTTTTGTTCTGTTTTGTTTGACCAGCAGAAACAAAGGGTTGCCCGCAGTGTC